>NW_027437594.1:300000-415584 GCF_965140245.1 Athene noctua
CCCGCTGCCCGGAACGCTACGCAGGGCAAAAGCGATTCTCGTCCTCCGTGCTTGCTTTTTCTCAGAAAGAGCCGTGGTGTGCGTTTTCGCCGGAAAACGCGTTTTCGGCGAAAACGTGTACGTTTGCACTTCCCGGCCACAGGGAAGCTGCTAGCCGGGAATTCTCTGCCTGGTTCTACCCGCTGCCCGGATCACTACGCAGGGCAAAAGCGATTCTCGTCCTCCGTGCTTGCTTTTTCTCAGAAAGAGCCGTGGTGTGCGTTTTCGCCGGAAAACGCGTTTTCGGCCGAAAACGTGTACGTTTGCACTTCCCCGCCACAGGGAAGCTGCTAGACGGGAATTCTCTGCCTGGTTCTACCCGCTGCCCGGAACGCTACGCAGGGCAAAAGCGATTCTCGTCCTCCGTGCTTGCTTTTTCTCAGAAAGAGCCGTGGTGTGCGTTTTCGCCGGAAAACGCGTTTTCGGCCGAAAACGTGTACGTTTGCACTTCCCCGCCACAGGGAAGCTGCTAGACGGGAATTCTCTGCCTGGTTCTACCCGCTGTAAGGAACGCTACGCAGGGCAAAAGCGATTCTCGTCCTCCGTGCTTGCTTTTTCTCAGAAAGAGCCGTGGTGTGCGTTTTCGCCGGAAAACGCGTTTTCGGCCGAAAACGTGTACGTTTGCACTTCCCGGCCACAGGGAAGCTGCTAGCCGGCAATTCGCTGCCTATTTCTACCCGCTGCTCGGAACTCTACGCAGGGCAAAAGCGATTCTCGTCCTCCGTGCTTGCTTTTTCTCAGAAAGAGTCGTGGTGTGCGTTTTCGCCGGAAAACGCGTTTTCGGCCGAAAACGTGTACGTTTGCACTTCCCCGCCACAGGGAAGCTGCTAGCCGGGAATTCTCTGCCTGGTTCTACCCGCTGCCCGGAACGCTACGCAGGGCAAAAGCGGTTCTCGTCCTCCGTGCTTGCTTTTTCTCAGAAAGAGCCGTGGTGTGCGTTTTCGCCGGAAAACGCGTTTTCGGCCGAAAACGTGTACGTTTGCACTTCCCGGCCACAGGGAAGCTGCTAGACGGGAATTCTCTGCCTGGTTCTACCCGCTGCCCGGAACGCTACGCAGGGCAAAAGCGATTCTCGTCCTCCGTGCTTGCTTTTTCTCAGAAAGAGCCGTGGTGTGCGTTTTCGCCGGAAAACGCGTTTTCGGCGAAAACGTGTACGTTTGCACTTCCCGGCCACAGGGAAGCTGCTAGCCGGGAATTCTCTGCCTGGTTCTACCCGCTGCCCGGAACACTACGCAGGGCAAAAGCGATTCTCGTCCTCCGTGCTTGCTTTTTCTCAGAAAGAGCCGTGGTGTGCGTTTTCGCTAGAAAACGCGTTTTCGGCCGAAAACGTGTACGTTTGCACTTCCCCGCCACAGGGAAGCTGCTAGCCGGGAATTTTCTGCCTGGTTCTACCCGCTGCCCGGAACGCTACGCAGGGCAAAAGCGATTCTCGTCCTCCGTGCTTGCTTTTTCTCAGAAAGAGCCGTGGTGTGCGTTTTCGCCGGAAAACGAGTTTTCGGCCGAAAACGTGTACGTTTGCACTTCCCCGCCACAGGGAAGCTGCTAGACGGGAATTCTCTGCCTGGTTCTACCCGCTGCCCGGAACGCTACGCAGGGCAAAAGCGATTCTCGTCCTCCGTGCTTGCTTTTTCTCAGAAAGAGCCGTGGTGTGCGTTTTCGCCGTAAAACGCGTTTTCGGCCGAAAACGTGTACGTTTGCACTTCCCCGCCACAGGGAAGCTGCTAACCGGGAATTCTCTGCCTGGTTCTACCCGCTGCCCGGAACGCTACGCAGGGCAAAAGCGATTCTCGTCCTCCGTGCTTGCTTTTTCTCAGAAAGAGCCGTGGTGTGCGTTTTCGCCGGTAAACGCGTTTTCGGCCGAAAACGTGTACGTTTGCACTTCCCCGCCACAGGGAAGCTGCTAGCCGGGAATTCTCTGCCTGGTTCTACCCGCTGCCCGGAGCGCTACGCAGGGCAAAAGCGATTCTCGTCCTCCGTGCTTGCTTTTTCGCAGAAAGAGCCATGGTGTGCTTTTTCGCCGGAAAACGCGTTTTCGGCCGAAAACGTGTACGTTTGCACTTCCCGGCCACAGGGAAGCTGCTAGCCGGGAATTCTCTGCCTGGTTCTACCCGCTGCCCGGAACGCTACGCAGGGCAAAAGCGATTCTCGTCCTCCGTGCTTGCTTTTTCTCAGAAAGAGCCGTGGTGTGCGTTTTCGCCGGAAAACGCGTTTTCGGCCGAAAACGTGTACGTTTGCACTTCCCCGCCACAGGGAAGCTGCTAGACGGGAATTCTCTGCCTGGTTCTACCCGCTGCCAGGAACGCTACGCAGGGCAAAAGCGATTCTCGTCCTCCGTGCTTGCTTTTTCTCAGAAAGAGCCGTGGTGTGCGTTTTCGCCGGAAACGCGTTTTCGGCCGAAAACGTGTACGTTTGCACTTCCCGGCCACAGGGAAGCTGCTAGCCGGGAATTCTCTGCCTGGTTCTACCCGCTGCCCGGAACGCTACGCAGGGCAAAAGCGATTCTCGTCCTCCGTGCTTGCTTTTTCTCAGAAAGAGCCGTGGTGTGCGTTTTCGCCGCAAAACGCGTTTTCGGCCGAAAACGTGTACGTTTGCACTTCCCGGCCACAGGGAAGCTGCTAGCCGGGAATTCTCTGCCTGGTTCTACCGCTGCCCGGAATGCTACGCAGGGCAAAAGCGATTCTCGTCCTCCGTGCTTGCTTTTTCTCAGAAAGAGCCGTGGTGTGCGTTTTCGCCGGAAAACGCGTTTTCGGCCGAAAACGTGTACGTTTGCACTTCCCGGCCACAGGGAAGCTGCTAGCCGGGAATTCTCTGCCTGGTTCTACCCGCTGCCCGGAACACTACGCAGGGCAAAAGCGATTCTCGTCCTCCGTGCTTGCTTTTTCTCTACAAAGAGCCGTGGTGTGCGTTTTCGCCAGAAAACGCGTTTTCGGCCGAAAACGTGTACGTTTGCACTTCCCGGCCACAGGGAAGCTGCTAGCAGGCAATTCGCTGCCTGGTTCTACCCGCTGCCCGGAACGCTACGCAGGGCAAAAGCGATTCTCGTCCTCCGTGCTTGCTTTTTCTCAGAAAGAGCCGTGGTGTGCGTTTTCGCCGGAAAACGCGTTTTCGGCCGAAAACGTGTACGTTTGCACTTCCCGGCAACAGGGAAGCTGCTAGCCGGGAATTCTCTGCCTGGTTCTACCCGCTGCCCGGAACGCTACGCAGGGCAAAAACGATTCTCGTCCTCCGTGCTTGCTTTTTCTCAGAAAGAGCCGTGGTGTGCGTTTTCGCCGGAAAACGCGTTTTCGGCCGAAAACGTGTACGTTTGCACTTCCCCGCCACAGGGAAGCTGCTAGACGTCAATTCTCTGCCTGGTTCTACCCGCTGCCCGGAACGCTACGCAGGGCAAAAGCGATTCTCGTCCTCCGTGCTTGCTTTTTCTCAGAAAGAGCCGTGGTGTGCGTTTTCGCCGGAAAACGCGTTTTCGGCCGAAAACGTGTACGTTTGCACTTCCCCGCCACAGGGAAGCTGCTAGACGGGAATTCTCTGCCTGGTTCTACCCGCTGTAAGGAACGCTACGCAGGGCAAAAGCGATTCTCGTCCTCCGTGCTTGCTTTTTCTCAGAAAGAGCCGTGGTGTGCGTTTTCGCCGGAAAACGCGTTTTCGGCCGAAAACGCGTACGTTTGCACTTCCCGGCCACAGGGAAGCTGCTAGCCGGCAATTCGATGCCTATTTCTACCCGCTGCTCGGAACTCTACGCAGGGCAAAAGCGATTCTCGTCCTCCGTGCTTGCTTTTTCTCAGAAAGAGTCGTGGTGTGCGTTTTCGCCGGAAAACGCGTTTTCGGCCGAAAACGTGTACGTTTGCACTTCCCCGCCACAGGGAAGCTGCTAGCCGGGAATTCTCTGCCTGGTTCTACCCGCTGCCCGGAACGCTACGCAGGGCAAAAGCGATTCTCGTCCTCCGTGCTTGCTTTTTCTCAGAAAGAGCCGTGGTGTGCGTTTTCGGCGGTAAACGCGTTTTCGGCCGAAAACGTGTACGTTTGCACTTCCCGGCCACAGGGAAGCTGCTAGACGGGAATTCTCTGCCTGGTTCTACCCGCTGTAAGGAACGCTACGCAGGGCAAAAGCGATTCTCGTCCTCCGTGCTTGCTTTTTCTCAGAAAGAGCCGTGGTGTGCGTTTTCGCCGGAAAACGCGTTTTCGGCGAAAACGTGTACGTTTGCACTTCCCGGCCACAGGGAAGCTGCTAGCCGGGAATTCTCTGCCTGGTTCTACCCGCTGCCCGGATCACTACGCAGGGCAAAAGCGATTCTCGTCCTCCGTGCTTGCTTTTTCTCAGAAAGAGCCGTGGTGTGCGTTTTCGCCAGAAAACGAGTTTTCGGCCGAAAACGTGTACGTTTGCTCTTCCCCGCCACAGGGAAGCTGCTAGCCGGGAATTCTCTGCCTGGTTCTACCCGCTGCCCGGAACGCTACGCAGGGCAAAAGCGATTCTCGTCCTCCGTGCTTGCTTTTTCTCAGAAAGAGCCGTGGTGTGCGTTTTCGCCAGAAAACGCGTTTTCGGCCGAAAACGTGTACGTTTGCACTTCCCCGCCACAGGGAAGCTGCTAGCCGGGAATTCTCTGCCTGGTTCTACCCGCTGCCCGGAACGCTACGCAGGGCAAAAGCGATTCTCGTCCTCCGTGCTTGCTTTTTCTCAGAAAGAGCCGTGGTGTGCGTTTTCGCCGGAAAACGCGTTTTCGGCCGAAAACGTGTACGTTTGCACTTCCCGGCCACAGGGAAGCTGCTAGCCGGCAATTCGCTGCCTATTTCTACCCGCTGCTCAGAACTCTACGCAGGGCAAAAGCGATTCTCGTCCTCCGTGCTTGCTTTTTCTCAGAAAGAGCCGTGGTGTGCGTTTTCGCCGGAAAACGCGTTTTCGGCCGAAAACGTGTACGTTTGCACTTCCCGGCCACAGGGAAGCTGCTAGCCGGGAATTCTCTGCCTGGTTCTACCCGCTGCCCGGAACGCTACGCAGGGCAAAAGCGATTCTCGTCCTCCGTGCTTGCTTTTTCTCAGAAAGAGCCGTGGTGTGCGTTTTCGCCGGTAAAGGCGTTTTCGGCCGAAAACGTGTACGTTTGCACTTCCCCGCCACAGGGAAGCTGCTAGCCGGGAATTCTCTGCCTGGTTCTACCCGCTGCCCGGAGCGCTACGCAGGGCAAAAGCGATTCTCGTCCTCCGTGCTTGCTTTTTCTCAGAAAGAGCCGTGGTGTGCTTTTTCGCCGGAAAACGCGTTTTCGGCCGAAAACGTGTACGTTTGCACTTCCCGGCCACAGGGAAGCTGCTAGCCGGCAATTCGCTGCCTATTTCTACCCGCTGCTCGGAACTCTACGCAGGGCAAAAGCGATTCTCGTCCTCCGTGCTTGCTTTTTCTCAGAAAGAGTCGTGGTGTGCGTTTTCGCCGGAAAACGCGTTTTCGGCCGAAAACGTGTACGTTTGCACTTCCCCGCCACAGGGAAGCTGCTAGCCGGGAATTCTCTGCCTGGTTCTACCCGCTGCCCGGAACGCTACGCAGGGCAAAAGCGATTCTCGTCCTCCGTGCTTGCTTTTTCTCAGAAAGAGCCGTGGTGTGCGTTTTCGCCCGAAAACGTGTACGTTTGCTCTTCCCCGCCACAGGGAAGCTGCTAGCCGGGAATTCTCTGCCTGGTTCTACCCGCTGCCCGGAACGCTACGCAGGGCAAAAGCGATTCTCGTCCTCCGTGCTTGCTTTTTCTCAGAAAGAGCCGTGGTGTGCGTTTTCGCCGGAAAACGCGTTTTCGGCCGAAAACGTGTACATTTGCACTTCCCGGCCACAGGGAAGCTGCTATCCGGCAATTCGCTGCCTATTTCTACCCGCTGCTCAGAACTCTACGCAGGGCAAAAGCGATTCTCGTCCTCCGTGCTTGCTTTTTCTCAGAAAGAGCCGTGGTGTGCGTTTTCGCCGGAAAACGCGTTTTCGGCCGAAAACGTGTACGTTTGCACTTCCCCGCCACAGGGAAGCTGCTAGCCGGGAATTCTCTGCCTGGTTCTACCCGCTGCCCGGAACACTACGCAGGGCAAAAGCGATTCTCGTCCTCCGTGCTTGCTTTTTCTCAGAAAGAGCCGTGGTGTGCGTTTTCGCGGGAAAACGCGTTTTCGGCCGAAAACGTGTACGTTTGCACTTCCCGGCCACAGGGAAGCTGCTAGCCGGGAATTCTCTGCCTGGTTCTACCCGCTGCCCGGAACACTACGCAGGGCAAAAGCGATTCTCGTCCTCCGTGCTTGCTTTTTCTCAGAAAGAGCCGTGGTGTGCGTTTTCGCCGGAAAACGCGTTTTCGGCCGAAAACGTGTACGTTTGCACTTCCCTGCCACAGGGAAGCTGCTAGACGGGAATTCTCCGCCTGGTTCTACCCGCTGCCAGGAACGCTACGCAGGGCAAAAGAGATTCTCGTCATCCGTGCTTGCTTTTTCTCAGAAAGAGCCGTGGTGTGCGTTTTCGCTGGAAAACGCGTTTTCGGCCGAAAACGTGTACGTTTGCACTTCCCGGCCACAGGGAAGCTGCTAGCCGGCAATTCGCTGCCTATTTCTACCCGCTGCTCAGAACTCTACGCAGGGCAAAAGCGATTCTCGTCCTCCGTGCTTGCCTTTTCTCAGAAAGAGCCGTGGTGTGCGTTTTCGCCGCAAAACACGTTTTCGGCCGAAAACGTGTACGTTTGCACTTCCCCGCCACAGGGAAGCTGCTAGCCGGGAATTCTCTGCCTGGTTCTACCCGCTGCCCGGAACGCTACGCAGGGCAAAAGCGATTCTCGTCCTCCGTGCTTGCTTTTTCCCAGAAAGAGCCGTGGTGTGCGTTTTCGCTGGAAAACGCGTTTTCGGCCGAAAACGTGTACGTTTGCACTTCCCGGCCACAGGGAAGCTGCTAGCCGGGAATTCTCTGCCTGGTTCTACCCGCTGCCCGGAACGCTACGCAGGGCAAAAGCGATTCTCGTCCTCCGTGCTTGCTTTTTCTCAGAAAGAGCCGCGGTGTGCGTTTTCGCCGGTAAACGCGTTTTCGTCCGAAAACGTGTACGTTTGCACTTCCCGGCCACAGGGAAGCTGCTAGCCGGGAATTCTCTGCCTGGTTCTACCCGCTGCCCGGAACGCTACGCAGGGCAAAAGCGATTCTCGTCCTCCGTGCTTGCTTTTTCTCAGAAAGAGCCGTGGTGTGCGTTTTCGCCGGAAAACGTGTTTTCGGCGAAAACGTGTACGTTTGCACTTCCCGGCCACAGGGAAGCTGCTAGCCGGGAATTCTCTGCCTGGTTCTACCCGCTGCCCGGAACGCTACGCAGGGCAAAAGCGATTCTCGTCCTCCGTGCTTGCTTTTTCTCAGAAAGAGCCGTGGTGTGCGTTTTCGCCGGAAAACGCGTTTTCGGCCGAAAACGTGTACGTTTGCACTTCTCGGCCACAGGGAAGCTGCTAGCCGGGAATTCTCTGCCTGGTTCTACCCGCTGCCCGGAACACTACGCAGGGCAAAAGCGATTCTCGTCCTCCGTGCTTGCTTTTTCACAGAAAGAGCCGTGGTGTGCGTTTTCGCCAGAAAACGCGTTTTCGGCCGAAAACGTGTACGTTTGCACTTCCCCGCCACAGGGAAGCTGCTAGCCGGGAATTCTCTGCCTGGTTCTACCCGCTGCCCGGAACGCTACGCAGGGCAAAAGCGATTCTCGTCCTCCGTGCTTGCTTTTTCTCAGAAAGAGCCGTGGTGTGCGTTTTCGCCGGTAAACGCGTTTTCGGCCGAAAACGTGTACGTTTGCACTTCCCCGCCACAGGGAAGCTGCTAGCCGGGAATTCTCTGCCTGGTTCTACCCGCTGCCCGGAACGCTACGCAGGGCAAAAGCGATTCTCGTCCTCCGTGCTTGCTTTTTCTCAGAAAGAGCCGTGGTGTGCGTTTTCGCCGGAAAACGCGTTTTCGGCCGAAAACGTGTACGTTTGCACTTCCCCGCCACAGGGAAGCTGCTAGCCGGGAATTCTCTGCCTCGTTCTACCCGCTGCCCGGAACGCTACGCAGGGCAAAAGCGATTCTCGTCCTCCGTGCTTGCTTTTTCTCAGAAAGAGCCATGGTGTGCTTTTTCTCCGGAAAACGCGTTTTCGGCCGAAAACGTGTACGTTTGCACTTCCCCGCCACAGGGAAGCTGCTAGCCGGGAATTCTCTGCCTGGTTCTACCCGCTGCCCGGAACGCTACGCAGGGCAAAAGCGATTCTCGTCCTCCGTGCTTGCTTTTTCTCAGAAAGAGCCATGGTGTGCTTTTTCGCCGGAAAACGCGTTTTCGGCCGAAAACGTGTACGTTTGCACTTCCCGGCCACAGGGAAGCTGCTAGCCGGCAATTCGCTGCCTATTTCTACCCGCTGCTCAGAACGCTACGCAGGGCAAAAGCGATTCTCGTCCTCCGTGCTTGCTTTTTCTCAGAAAGAGCCGTGGTGTGCGTTTTCGCCGGAAAACGCGTTTTCGGCCGAAAACGTGTACGTTTGCACTTCCCGGCCACAGGGAAGCTGCTAGCAGGCAATTCGCTGCGTATTTCTACCCGCTGCTCAGAACTCTACGCAGGGCAAAAGCGATTCTCGTCCTCCGTGCTTGCTTTTTCTCAGAAAGAGCCGTGGTGTGCGTTTTCGCTAGAAAACGCGTTTTCGGCCGAAAACGTGTACGTTTGCACTTCCCGGCCACAGGGAAGCTGCTAGCCGGGAATTCTCTGCCTGGTTCTACCCGCTGCCCGGAACGCTACGCAGGGCAAAAGAGATTCTCGTCATCCGTGCTTGCTTTTTCTCAGAAAGAGCCGTGGTGTGCGTTTTCGCCGGAAAACGCGTTTTCGGCCGAAAACCTGTACGTTTGCACTTCCCGGCCACAGGGAAGCTGCTAGCCGGCAATTCGCTGCCTATTTCTACCCGCTGCTCAGAACTCTACGCAGGGCAAAAGCGATTCTCGTCCTCCGTGCTTGCTTTTTCTCAGAAAGAGCCGTGGTGTGCGTTTTCGCCGCAAAACGCGTTTTCGGCCGAAAACGTGTACGTTTGCACTTCCCGCCACAGGGAAGCTGCTAGCCGGGAATTCTCTGCCTGGTTCTACCCGCTGCCCGGAACGCTACGCAGGGCAAAAGCGATTCTCGTCCTCCGTGCTTGCTTTTTCTCAGAAAGAGCCGTGGTGTGCGTTTTCGCCGGAAAACGCGTTTTCAGCCGAAAACGTGTACGTTTGCACTTCCCGGCCACAGGGAAGCTGCTAGCCGGGAATTCTCTGCCTGGTTCTACCCGCTGCCCGGAACGCTACGCAGGGCAAAAGCGATTCTCGTCCTCCGTGCTTGCTTTTTCCCAGAAAGAGCCGTGGTGTGCGTTTTCGCTGGAAAACGCGTTTTCGGCCGAAAACGTGTACGTTTGCACTTCCCGGCCACAGGGAAGCTGCTAGCCGGGAATTCTCTGCCTGGTTCTACCCGCTGCCCGGAACGCTACGCAGGGCAAAAGCGATTCTCGTCCTCCGTGCTTGCTTTTTCTCAGAAAGAGCCGCGGTGTGCGTTTTCGCCGGTAAACGCGTTTTCGTCCGAAAACGTGTACGTTTGCACTTCCCGGCCACAGGGAAGCTGCTAGCCGGGAATTCTCTGCCTGGTTCTACCCGCTGCCCGGAACGCTACGCAGGGCAAAAGCGATTCTCGTCCTCCGTGCTTGCTTTTTCTCAGAAAGAGCCGTGGTGTGCGTTTTCGCCGGAAAACGTGTTTTCGGCGAAAACGTGTACGTTTGCACTTCCCGGCCACAGGGAAGCTGCTAGCCGGGAATTCTCTGCCTGGTTCTACCCGCTGCCCGGAACGCTACGCAGGGCAAAAGCGATTCTCGTCCTCCGTGCTTGCTTTTTCTCAGAAAGAGCCGTGGTGTGCGTTTTCGCCGGAAAACGCGTTTTCGGCCGAAAACGTGTACGTTTGCACTTCCCGGCCACAGGGCAGCAGCTAGCCGGGAATTCTCTACCTGGTTCTACCCGCTGCCCGGAACGCTACGCAGGGCAAAAGCGATTCTCGTCCTCCGTGCTTGCTTTTTCTCAGAAAGAGCCGTGGTGTGCGTTTTCGCCGGAAAACGCGTTTTCGGCCGAAAACGTGTACGTTTGCACTTCCCGGCAACAGGGAAGCTGCTAGCCGGGAATTCTCTGCCTGGTTCTACCCGCTGCCCGGAACGCTACGCAGGGCAAAAGCGATTCTCGTCCTCCGTGCTTACTTTTTCTCAGAAAGAGCCGTGGTGTGCGTTTTCGCCGGAAAACGCGTTTTCGGCCGAAAACGTGTACGTTTGCACTTCCCGGCCACAGGGAAGCTGCTAGCCGGGAATTCTCTGCCTGGTTCTACCCGCTGCCCGGAACGCTACGCAGGGCAAAAGCGATTCTCGTCCTCCGTGCTTGCTTTTTCTCAGAAAGAGCCGTGGTGTGCGTTTTCGCCGGAAAACGCGTTTTCGGCCGAAAACGTGTACGTTTGCACTTCCCCGCCACAGGGAAGCTGCTAGACGGGAATTCTCTGCCTGGTTCTACCCGCTGCCAGGAACGCTACGCAGGGCAAAAGAGATTCTCGTCCTCCGTGCTTGCTTTTTCTCAGAAAGAGCCGTGGTGTGCGTTTTCGCCGGAAAACGCGTTTTCGGCCGAAAACGTGTACGTTTGCACTTCCCGGCCACAGGGAAGCTGCTAGCCGGCAATTCGCTGCCTATTTCTACCCGCTGCTCAGAACTCTACGCAGGGCAAAAGCGATTCTCGTCCTCCGTGCTTGCTTTTTCTCAGAAAGAGCCGTGGTGTGCGTTTTCGCCGCAAAACGCGTTTTCGGCCGAAAACGTGTACGTTTGCACTTCCCGGCCACAGGGAAGCTGCTAGCCGGGAATTCTCTGCCTGGTTCTACCCGCTGCCCGGAACGCTACGCAGGGCAAAAGCGATTCTCGTCCTCCGTGCTTGCTTTTTCCCAGAAAGAGCCGTGGTGTTCGTTTTCGCTGGAAAACGCGTTTTCGGCCGAAAACGTGTACGTTTGCACTTCCCGGCCACAGGGAAGCTGCTAGCCGGGAATTCTCTGCCTGGTTCTACCCGCTGCCCGGAACGCTACGCAGGGCAAAAGCGATTCTCGTCCTCCGTGCTTGCTTTTTCTCAGAAAGAGCCGCGGTGTGCGTTTTCGCCGGTAAACGCGTTTTCGTCCGAAAACGTGTACGTTTGCACTTCCCGGCCACAGGGAAGCTGCTAGCCGGGAATTCTCTGCCTGGTTCTACCCGCTGCCCGGAACGCTACGCAGGGCAAAAGCGATTCTCGTCCTCCGTGCTTGCTTTTTCTCAGAAAGAGCCGTGGTGTGCGTTTTCGCCGGAAAACGCGTTTTCGGCCGAAAACGTGTACGTTTGCACTTCTCGGACACAGGGAAGCTGCTAGCCGGGAATTCTCTGCCTGGTTCTACCCGCTGCCCGGAACACTACGCAGGGCAAAAGCGATTCTCGTCCTCCGTGCTTGCTTTTTCTCAGAAAGAGCCGTGGTGTGCGTTTTCGCCAGAAAACGCGTTTTCGGCCGAAAACGTGTACGTTTGCACTTCCCGGTCACAGGGAAGCTGCTAGCCGGGAATTCTCTGCCTGGTTATACCCGCTGCCCGGAACGCTACGCAGGGCAAAAGCGATTCTCGTCCTCCGTGCTTGCTTTATCTCAGAAAGAGCCGTGGTGTGCGTTTTCGCCAGAAAACGCGTTTTCGGCCGAAAACGTGTACGTTTGCACTTCCCCGCCACAGGGAAGCTGCTAGCCGGGAATTCTCTGCCTGGTTCTACCCGCTGCCCGGAACGCTACGCAGGGCAAAAGCGATTCTCGTCCTCCGTGCTTGCTTTTTCTCAGAAAGAGCCGTGGTGTGCGTTTTCGCCGGAAAACGTGTTTTCGGCGAAAACGTGTACGTTTGCACTTCCCGGCCACAGGGAAGCTGCTAGCCGGGAATTCTCTGCCTGGTTCTACCCGCTGCCCGGAACGCTACGCAGGGCAAAAGCGATTCTCGTCCTCCGTGCTTGCTTTTTCTCAGAAAGAGCCGTGGTGTGCGTTTTCGCCGGAAAACGCGTTTTCGGCCGAAAACGTGTACGTTTGCACTTCCCGGCCACAGGGCAGCAGCTAGCCGGGAATTCTCTACCTGGTTCTACCCGCTGCCCGGAACGCTACGCAGGGCAAAAGCGATTCTCGTCCTCCGTGCTTGCTTTTTCTCAGAAAGAGCCGTGGTGTGCGTTTTCGCCGGTAAACGAGTTTTCGGCCGAAAACGTGTACGTTTGCACTTCCCGGCAACAGGGAAGCTGCTAGCCGGGAATTCTCTGCCTGGTTCTACCCGCTGCCCGGAACGCTACGCAGGGCAAAAGCGATTCTCGTCCTCCGTGCTTACTTTTTCTCAGAAAGAGCCGTGGTGTGCGTTTTCGCCGGAAAACGCGTTTTCGGCCGAAAACGTGTACGTTTGCACTTCCCGGCCACAGGGAAGCTGCTAGCCGGGAATTCTCTGCCTGGTTCTACCCGCTGCCAGGAACGCTACGCAGGGCAAAAGAGATTCTCGTCCTCCGTGCTTGCTTTTTCTCAGAAAGAGCCGTGGTGTGCGTTTTCGCCGGTAAACGCGTTTTCGGCCGAAAACGTGTACGTTTGCACTTCCCGGCCACAGGGCAGCAGCTAGCCGGGAATTCTCTACCTGGTTCTACCCGCTGCCCGGAACGCTACGCAGGGCAAAAGCGATTCTCGTCCTCCGTGCTTGCTTTTTCTCAGAAAGAGCCGTGGTGTGCGTTTTCGCCGGTAAACGCGTTTTCGGCCGAAAACGTGTACGTTTGCACTTCCCGGCAACAGGGAAGCTGCTAGCCGGGAATTCTCTGCCTGGTTCTACCCGCTGCCCGGAACGCTACGCAGGGCAAAAGCGATTCTCGTCCTCCGTGCTTACTTTTTCTCAGAAAGAGCCGTGGTGTGCGTTTTCGCCGGAAAACGCGTTTTCGGCCGAAAACGTGTACGTTTGCACTTCCCGGCCACAGGGAAGCTGCTAGCCGGGAATTCTCTGCCTGGTTCTACCCGCTGCCAGGAACGCTACGCAGGGCAAAAGAGATTCTCGTCCTCCGTGCTTGCTTTTTCTCAGAAAGAGCCGTGGTGTGCGTTTTCGCCGGAAAACGCGTTTTCGGCCGAAAACGTGTACGTTTGCACTTCCCCGCCACAGGGAAGCTGCTAGACGGGAATTCTCTGCCTGGTTCTACCCGCTGCCAGGAACGCTACGCAGGGCAAAAGAGATTCTCGTCATCCGTGCTTGCTTTTTCTCAGAAAGAGCCGTGGTGTGCGTTTTCGCCGGAAAACGCGTTTTCGGCCGAAAACGTGTACGTTTGCACTTCCCGGCCACAGGGAAGCTGCTAGCCGGCAATTCGCTGCCTATTTCTACCCGCTGCCCGGAACGCTACGCAGGGCAAAAGCGATTCTCGTCCTCCGTGCTTGCTTTTTCCCAGAAAGAGCCGTGGTGTTCGTTTTCGCTGGAAAACGCGTTTTCGGCCGAAAACGTGTACGTTTGCACTTCCCGGCCACAGGGAAGCTGCTAGCCGGGAATTCTCTGCCTGGTTCTACCCGCTGCCCGGAACGCTACGCAGGGCAAAAGCGATTCTCGTCCTCCGTGCTTGCTTTTTCTCAGAAAGAGCCGCGGTGTGCGTTTTCGCCGGTAAACGCGTTTTCGTCCGAAAACGTGTACGTTTGCACTTCCCGGCCACAGGGAAGCTGCTAGCCGGGAATTCTCTGCCTGGTTCTACCCGCTGCCCGGAACACTACGCAGGGCAAAAGCGATTCTCGTCCTCCGTGCTTGCTTTTTCTCAGAAAGAGCCGTGGTGTGCGTTTTCGCCAGAAAACGCGTTTTCGGCCGAAAACGTGTACGTTTGCACTTCCCGGTCACAGGGAAGCTGCTAGCCGGGAATTCTCTGCCTGGTTCTACCCGCTGCCCGGAACGCTACGCAGGGCAAAAGCGATTCTCGTCCTCCGTGCTTGCTTTTTCTCAGAAAGAGCCGTGGTGTGCGTTTTCGCCGGTAAACGCGTTTTCGGCCGAAAACGTGTACGTTTGCACTTCCCGGCCACAGGGAAGCTGCTAGCTGGCAATTCGCTGCGTATTTCTACCCGCTGCTCAGAACTCTACGCAGGGCAAAAGCGATTCTCGTCCTCCGTGCTTGCTTTTTCTCAGAAAGAGCCGTGGTGTGCGTTTTCGCCGGAAAACGCGTTTTCGGCCGAAAACGTGTACGTTTGCACTTCCCCGCCACAGGGAAGCTGCTAGCCGGGAATTCTCTGCCTGGTTCTACCCGCTGCCCGGAACGCTACGCAGGGCAAAAGCGATTCTCGTCCTCCGTGCTTGCTTTTTCTCAGAAAGAGCCGTGGTGTGCGTTTTCGCCGCAAAACGCGTTTTCGGCCGAAAACGTGTACGTTTGCACTTCCCGGCCACAGGGAAGCTGCTAGCCGGGAATTCTCTGCCTGGTTCTACCCGCTGCCCGGAACGCTACGCAGGGCAAAAGCGATTCTCGTCCTCCGTGCTTGCTTTTTCTCAGAAAGAGCCGTGGTGTGCGTTTTCGCGGGAAAACGCGTTTTCGGCCGAAAACGTGTACGTTTGCACTTCCCGGCCACAGGGAAGCTGCTAGCCGGGAATTCTCTGCCTGGTTCTACCCGCTGCCCGGAACGCTACGCAGGGCAAAAGCGATTCTCGTCCTCCGTGCTTACTTTTTCTCAGAAAGAGCCGTGGTGTGCGTTTTCGCCAGAAAACGCGTTTTCGGCCGAAAACGTGTACGTTTGCACTTCCCCGCCACAGGGAAGCTGCTAGACGGGAATTCTCTGCCTGGTTCTACCCGCTGCCAGGAACGCTACGCAGGGCAAAAGAGATTCTCGTCATCCGTGCTTGCTTTTTCTCAGAAAGAGCCGTGGTGTGCGTTTTCGCCGGAAAACGCGTTTTCGGCCGAAAACGTGTACGTTTGCACTTCCCCGCCACAGGGAAGCTGCTAGCCGGCAATTCGCTGCCTATTTCTACCCGCTGCTCAGAACTCTACGCAGGGCAAAAGCGATTCTCGTCCTCCGTGCTTGCTTTTTCTCAGAAAGAGCCGTGGTGTGCGTTTTCGCCGCAAAACGCGTTTTCGGCCGAAAATGTGTACGTTTGCACTTCCCCGCCACAGGGAAGCTGCTAGCCGGGAATTCTCTGCCTGGTTCTACCCGCTGCCCGGAACGCTACGCAGGGCAAAAGCGATTCTCGTCCTCCGTGCTTGCTTTTTCTCAGAAAGAGCCGTGGTGTGCGTTTTCGCCGGAAAACGCGTTTTCGGCCGAAAACGTGTACGTTTGCACTTCCCGGCCACAGGGAAGCTGCTAGCCGGGAATTCTCTGCCTGGTTCTACCCGCTGCCCGGAACGCTACGCAGGGCAAAAGCGATTCTCGTCCTCCGTGCTTGCTTTTTCCCAGAAAGAGCCGTGGTGTGCGTTTTCGCTGGAAAACGCGTTTTCGGCCGAAAACGTGTACGTTTGCACTTCCCGGCCACAGGGAAGCTGCTAGCCGGGAATTCTCTGCCTGGTTCTACCCGCTGCCCGGAACGCTACGCAGGGCAAAAGCGATTCTCGTCCTCCGTGCTTGCTTTTTCTCAGAAAGAGCCGCGGTGTGCGTTTTCGCCGGTAAACGCGTTTTCTTCCGAAAACGTGTACGTTTGCACTTCCCGGCCACAGGGAAGCTGCTAGCCGGGAATTCTCTGCCTGGTTCTACCCGCTGCCCGGAACGCTACGCAGGGCAAAAGCGATTCTCGTCCTCCGTGCTTGCTTTTTCTCAGAAAGAGCCGTGGTGTGCGTTTTCGCCGGAAAACGTGTTTTCGGCGAAAACGTGTACGTTTGCACTTCCCGGCCACAGGGAAGCTGCTAGCCGGGAATTCTCTGCCTGGTTCTACCCGCTGCCCGGAACGCTACGCAGGGCAAAAGCGATTCTCGTCCTCCGTGCTTGCTTTTTCTCAGAAAGAGCCGTGGTGTGCGTTTTCGCCGGAAAACGCGTTTTCGGCCGAAAACGTGTACGTTTGCACTTCCCGGCCACAGGGCAGCAGCTAGCCGGGAATTCTCTACCTGGTTCTACCCGCTGCCCGGAACGCTACGCAGGGCAAAAGCGATTCTCGTCCTCCGTGCTTGCTTTTTCTCAGAAAGAGCCGTGGTGTGCGTTTTCGCCGGTAAACGCGTTTTCGGCCGAAAACGTGTACGTTTGCACTTCCCGGCAACAGGGAAGCTGCTAGCCGGGAATTCTCTGCCTGGTTATACCCGCTGCCCGGAACGCTACGCAGGGCAAAAGCGATTCTCGTCCTCCGTGCTTGCTTTTTCTCAGAAAGAGCCGTGGTGTGCGTTTTCGCCGGAAAACGCGTTTTCGGCCGAAAACGTGTACGTTTGCACTTCCCGGCCACAGGGAAGCTGCTAGCTGGCAATTCGCTGCGTATTTCTACCCGCTGCTCAGAACTCTACGCAGGGCAAAAGCGATTCTCGTCCTCCGTGCTTGCTTTTTCTCAGAAAGAGCCGTGGTGTGCGTTTTCGCCGGAAAACGCGTTTTCGGCCGAAAACGTGTACGTTTGCACTTCCCCGCCACAGGGAAGCTGCTAGCCGGGAATTCTCTGCCTGGTTCTACCCGCTGCCCGGAACGCTACGCAGGGCAAAAGCGATTCTCGTCCTCCGTGCTTGCTTTTTCTCAGAAAGAGCCGTGGTGTGCGTTTTCGCCGGAAAACGCGTTTTCGGCCGAAAACGTGTACGTTTACACTTCCCGGCCACAGGGAAGCTGCTAGCCGGGAATTCTCTGCCTGGTTCTACCCGCTGCCCGGAACGCTACGCAGGGCAAAAGCGATTCTCGTCCTCCGTGCTTGCTTTTTCTCAGAAAGAGCCGTGGTGTGCGTTTTCGCGGGAAAACGCGTTTTCGGCCGAAAACGTGTACGTTTGCACTTCCCGGCCACAGGGAAGCTGCTAGCCGGGAATTCTCTGCCTGGTTCTACCCGCTGCCCGGAACGCTACGCAGGGCAAAAGCGATTCTCGTCCTCCGTGCTTACTTTTTCTCAGAAAGAGCCGTGGTGTGCGTTTTCGCCGGAAAACGCGTTTTCGGCCGAAAACGTGTACGTTTGCACTTCCCCGCCACAGGGAAGCTGCTAGACGGGAATTCTCTGCCTGGTTCTACCCGCTGCCAGGAACGCTACGCAGGGCAAAAGAGATTCTCGTCATCCGTGCTTGCTTTTTCTCAGAAAGAGCCGTGGTGTGCGTTTTCGCCGGAAAACGCGTTTTCGGCCGAAAACGTGTACGTTTGCACTTCCCCGCCACAGGGAAGCTGCTAGCCGGCAATTCGCTGCCTATTTCTACCCGCTGCTCAGAACTCTACGCAGGGCAAAAGCGATTCTCGTCCTCCGTGCTTGCTTTTTCTCAGAAAGAGCCGTGGTGTGCGTTTTCGCCGCAAAACGCGTTTTCGGCCGAAAACGTGTACGTTTGCACTTCCCGGCCACAGGGAAGCTGCTAGCCGGGAATTCTCTGCCTGGTTCTACCCGCTGCCCGGAACGCTACGCAGGGCAAAAGCGATTCTCGTCCTCCGTGCTTGCTTTTTCCCAGAAAGAGCCGTGGTGTGCGTTTTCGCTGGAAAACGCGTTTTCGGCCGAAAACGTGTACGTTTGCACTTCCCGGCCACAGGGAAGCTGCTAGCCGGGAATTCTCTGCCTGGTTCTACCCGCTGCCCGGAACGCTACGCAGGGCAAAAGCGATTCTCGTCCTCCGTGCTTGCTTTTTCTCAGAAAGAGCCGCGGTGTGCGTTTTCGCCGGTAAACGCGTTTTCGTCCGAAAACGTGTACGTTTGCACTTCCCCGCCACAGGGAAGCTGCTAGCCGGGAATTCTCTGCCTGGTTCTACCCGCTGCCCGGAACGCTACGCAGGGCAAAAGCGATTCTCGTCCTCCGTGCTTGCTTTTTCTCAGAAAGAGCCGTGGTGTGCGTTTTCGCCGGTAAACGCGTTTTCGGCCGAAAACGTGTACGTTTGCACTTCCCCGCCACAGGGAAGCTGCTAGCCGGGAATTCTCTGCCTGGTTCTACCCGCTGCCCGGAACGCTACGCAGGGCAAAAGCGATTCTCGTCCTCCGTGCTTGCTTTTTCTCAGAAAGAGCCGTGGTGTGCGTTTTCGCCGGAAAACGCGTTTTTGGCCGAAAACGTGTACGTTTGCACTTCCCGGCCACAGGGAAGCTGCTAGCCGGGAATTCTCTGCCTGGTTCTACCCGCTGCCCCGAACGCTACGCAGGGCAAAAGCGATTCTCGTCCTCCGTGCTTGCTTTTTCTCAGAAAGAGCCGTGGTGTGCGTTTTCGCCGGAAAACGCGTTTTCGGCCGAAAACGTGTACGTTTGCACTTCCCCGCCACAGGGAAGCTGCTAGCCGGGAATTCTCTGCCTCGTTCTACCCGCTGCCCGGAACGCTACGCAGGGCAAAAGCGATTCTCGTCCTCCGTGCTTGCTTTTTCTCAGAAAGAGCCATGGTGTGCTTTTTCTCCGGAAAACGCGTTTTCGGCCGAAAACGTGTACGTTTGCACTTCCCGGCCACAGGGAAGCTGCTAGCCGGGAATTCTCTGCCTGGTTCTACCCGCTGCCCGGAACGCTACGCAGGGCAAAAGCGATTCTCGTCCTCCGTGCTTGCTTTTTCTCAGAAAGAGCCATGGTGTGCTTTTTCGCCGGAAAACGCGTTTTCGGCCGAAAACGTGTACGTTTGCACTTCCCGGCCACAGGGAAGCTGCTAGCCGGCAATTCGCTGCCTATTTCTACCCGCTGCTCAGAACGCTACGCAGGGCAAAAGCGATTCTCGTCCTCCGTGCTTGCTTTTTCTCAGAAAGAGCCGTGGTGTGCTTTTTCGCCGGAAAACGCGTTTTCGGCCGAAAACGTGTACGTTTGCACTTCCCGGCCACAGGGAAGCTGCTAGCCGGGAATTCTCTGCCTGGTTCTACCCGCTGCCCGGAACGCTACGCAGGGCAAAAGCGGTTCTCGTCCTCCGTGCTTGCTTTTTCTCAGAAAGAGCCGTGGTGTGCGTTTTCGCCGGAAAACGTGTTTTCGGCGAAAACGTGTACGTTTGCACTTCCCGGCCACAGGGAAGCTGCTAGCCGGGAATTCTCTGCCTGGTTCTACCCGCTGCCCGGAACGCTACGCAGGGCAAAAGCGATTCTCGTCCTCCGTGCTTGCTTTTTCTCAGAAAGAGCCGTGGTGTGCGTTTTCGCCGGAAAACGCGTTTTCGGCCGAAAACGTGTACGTTTGCACTTCTCGGCCACAGGGAAGCTGCTAGCCGGGAATTCTCTGCCTGGTTCTACCCGCTGCCCGGAACACTACGCAGGGCAAAAGCGATTCTCGTCCTCCGTGCTTGCTTTTTCTCAGAAAGAGCCGTGGTGTGCGTTTTCGCCAGAAAACGCGTTTTCGGCCGAAAACGTGTACGTTTGCACTTCCCCGCCACAGGGAAGCTGCTAGCCGGGAATTCTCTGCCTGGTTATACCCGCTGCCCGGAACGCTACGCAGGGCAAAAGCGATTCTCGTCCTCCGTGCTTGCTTTTTCTCAGAAAGAGCCGTGGTGTGCGTTTTCGCCGGTAAACGCGTTTTCGGCCGAAAACGTGTACGTTTGCACTTCCCCGCCACAGGGAAGCTGCTAGCCGGGAATTCTCTGCCTGGTTCTACCCGCTGCCCGGAACGCTACGCAGGGCAAAAGCGATTCTCGTCCTCCGTGCTTGCTTTTTCTCAGAAAGAGCCGTGGTGTGCGTTTTCGCCGGAAAACGCGTTTTTGGCCGAAAACGTGTACGTTTGCACTTCCCGGCCACAGGGAAGCTGCTAGCCGGGAATTCTCTGCCTGGTTCTACCCGCTGCCCGGAACGCTACGCAGGGCAAAAGCGATTCTCGTCCTCCGTGCTTGCTTTTTCTCAGAAAGAGCCGTGGTGTGCGTTTTCGCGGGAAAACGCGTTTTCGGCCGAAAACGTGTACGTTTGCGCTTCCCCGCCACAGGGAAGCTGCTAGCCGGGAATTCTCTGCCTGGTTCTACCCGCTGCCCGGAACGCTACGCAGGGCAAAAGCGATTCTCGTCCTCCGTGCTTGCTTTTTCTCAGAAAGAGCCATGGTGTGCTTTTTCTCCGGAAAACGCGTTTTCGGCCGAAAACGTGTACGTTTGCACTTCCCGGCCACAGGGAAGCTGCTAGCCGGGAATTCTCTGCCTGGTTCTACCCGCTGCCCGGAACGCTACGCAGGGCAAAAGCGATTCTCGTCCTCCGTGCTTGCTTTTTCTCAGAAAGAGCCATGGTGTGCTTTTTCGCCGGAAAACGCGTTTTCGGCCGAAAACGTGTACGTTTGCACTTCCCGGCCACAGGGAAGCTGCTAGCCGGCAATTCGCTGCCTATTTCTACCCGCTGCTCAGAACGCTACGCAGGGCAAAAGCGATTCTCGTCCTCCGTGCTTGCTTTTTCTCAGAAAGAGCCGTGGTGTGCGTTTTCGCCGGAAAACGCGTTTTCGGCCGAAAACGTGTACGTTTGCACTTCCCCGCCACAGGGAAGCTGCTAGCCGGGAATTCTCTGCCTGGTTCTACCCGCTGCCCGGAACGCTACGCAGGGCAAAAGCGATTCTCGTCCTCCGTGCTTGCTTTTTCTCAGAAAGAGCCATGGTGTGCTTTTTCTCCGGAAAACGAGTTTTCGGCCGGAAACGTGAACGTTTGCACTTCCCGGCCACAGGGAAGCTGCTAGCCGGCAATTCGCTGCCTATTTCTACCCGCTGCTCAGAACGCTACGCAGGGCAAAAGCGAGTCTCGTCCTCCGTGCTAGCTTTTTCTCAGAAAGAGCCGTGGTGTGCGTTTTCGCGGGAAAACGCGTTTTCGGCCGAAAACGTGTACGTTTGCACTTCCCGGCCACAGGGAAGCTGCTAGCCGGGAATTCTCTGCCTGGTTCTACCCGCTGCCCGGAACGCTACGCAGGGCAAAAGCGATTCTCGTCCTCCGTGCTTGCTTTTTCTCAGAAAGAGCCGTGGTGTGCGTCTTCGCGGGAAAACGCGTTTTCGGCCGAAAACGTGTACGTTTGCACTTCCCCGCCACAGGGAAGCTGCTAGCCGGGAATTCTCTGCCTGGTTCTACCCGCTGCCCGGAACGCTACGCAGGGCAAAAGCGATTCTCGTCCTCCGTGCTTGCTTTTTCTCAGAAAGAGCCGTGGTGTGCGTTTTCGCCGGAAAACGCGTTTTCGGCCGAAAACGTGTACGTTTGCACTTCCCCGCCACAGGGAAGCTGCTAGACGGGAATTCTCTGCCTGGTTCTACCCGCTGCCCGGAACGCTACGCAGGGCAAAAGCGATTCTCGTCCTCCGTGCTTGCTTTTTCTCAGAAAGAGCCGTGGTGTGCGTTTTCGCCGGAAAACGCGTTTTCGGCCGAAAACGTGTACGTTTGCACTTCCCGGCCACAGGGAAGCTGCTAGCCGTGAATTCGCTGCCTATTTCTACCCGCTGCTCAGAACTCTACGCAGGGCAAAAGCGATTCTCGTCCTCCGTGCTTGCTTTTTCTCAGAAAGAGCCGTGGTGTGCGTTTTCGCCGGAAAACGCGTTTTCGGCCGAAAACGTGTACGTTTGCACTTCCCCGCCAAAGGGAAGCTGCTAGCCGGGAATTCTCTGCCTGGTTCTACCCGCTGCCCGGAACGCTACGCAGGGCAAAAGCGATTCTCGTCCTCCGTGCTTGCTTTTTCTCAGAAAGAGCCGTGGTGTGCGTTTTCGCCGGAAAACGCGTTTTCGGCCGAAAACTTGTACGTTTGCACTTCCCGGCCACAGGGAAGCTGCTAGCCGGGAATTCTCTGCCTGGTTCTACCCGCTGCCCGGAACGCTACGCAGGGCAAAAGCGATTCTCGTCCTCCGTGCTTGCTTTTTCTCAGAAAGAGCCGTGGTGTGCGTTTTCGCCGGAAAACGCGTTTTCGGCCGAAAACGTGTACGTTTGCACTTCCCCGCCACAGGGAAGCTGCTAGACGGGAATTCTCTGCCTGGTTCTACCCGCTGCCCGGAACGCTACGCAGGGCAAAAGCGATTCTCGTCCTCCGTGCTTGCTTTTTCTCAGAAAGAGCCGTGGTGTGCGTTTTCGCCGGAAAACGCGTTTTCGGCGAAAACGTGTACGTTTGCACTTCCCGGCCACAGGGAAGCTGCTAGCCGGGAATTCTCTGCCTGGTTCTACCCGCTGCCCGGAACGCTAAGCAGGGCAAAAGCGATTCTCGTCCTCCGTGCTTGCTTTTTCTCAGAAAGAGCCGTGGTGTGCGTTTTCGCCGGAAAACGCGTTTTCGGCCGAAAACGTGTACGTTTGCACTTCCCGGCCACAGGGAAGCTGCTAGCCGGGAATTCTCTGCCTGGTTCTACCCGCTGCCCGGAACGCTACGCAGGGCAAAAGCGATTCTCGTCCTCCGTGCTTGCTTTTTCTCAGAAAGAGCCGCGGTGTGCGTTTTCGACGGTAAACGCGTTTTCGTCCGAAAACGTGTACGTTTGCACTTCCCGGCCACAGGGAAGCTGCTAGCCGGGAATTCTCTGCCTGGTTCTACCCGCTGCCCGGAACGCTACGCAGGGCAAAAGCGATTCTCGTCCTCCGTGCTTGCTTTTTCTCAGAAAGAGCCGTGGTGTGCGTTTTCGCCGGAAAACGTGTTTTCGGCGAAAACGTGTACGTTTGCACTTCCCGGCCACAGGGAAGCTGCTAGCCGGGAATTCTCTGCCTGGTTCTACCCGCTGCCCGGAACACTACGCAGGGCAAAAGCGATTCTCGTCCTCCGTGCTTGCTTTTTCTCAGAAAGAGCCGTGGTGTGCGTTTTCGCCGGAAAACGCGTTTTCGGCGAAAACGTGTACGTTTGCACTTCCCGGCCACAGGGAAGCTGCTAGACGGGAATTCTCTGCCTGGTTCTACCCGCTGCCCGGAACACTACGCAGGGCAAAAGCGATTCTCGTCCTCCGTGCTTGCTTTTTCTCAGAAAGAGCCGTGGTGTGCGTTTTCGCCAGAAAACGAGTTTTCGGCCGAAAACGTGTACGTTTGCACTTCCCCGCCACAGGGAAGCTGCTAGCCGGGAATTCTCTGCCTCGTTCTACCCGCTGTCCGGAACGCTACGCAGGGCAACAGCGATTCTCGTCCTCCGTGCTTGCTTTTTCTCAGAAAGAGCCGTGGTGTGCGTTTTCGCCGGTAAACGCGTTTTCGGCCGAAAACGTGTACGTTTGCACTTCCCGGCCACAGGGAAGCTGCTAGCCGGGAATTCTCTGCCTGGTTCTACCCGCTGCCCGGAACGCTACGCAGGGCAAAAGCGATTCTCGTCCTCCGTGCTTGCTTTTTCTCAGAAAGAGCCGTGGTGTGCGTTTTCGCCGGTAAACGCGTTTTCGGCCGAAAACGTGTACGTTTGCACTTCCCGGCCACAGGGAAGCTGCTAGCCGGGAATTCTCTGCCTGGTTCTACCCGCTGCCCGGAACGCTACGCAGGGCAAAAGCGATTCTCGTCCTCCGTGCTTGCTTTTTCTCAGAAAGAGCCGTGGTGTGCGTTTTCGCTGGAAAACGCGTTTTCGGCCGAAAACGTGTACGTTTGCACTTCCCCGCCACAGGGAAGCTGCTAGCCGGGAATTCTCTGCCTGGTTCTACCCGCTGCCCGGAACGCTACGCAGGGCAAAAGCGATTCTCGTCCTCCGTGCTTGCTTTTTCTCGGAAAGAGCCATGGTGTGCTTTTTCTCCGGAAAACGCGTTTTCGGCCGAAAACGTGTACGTTTGCACTTCCCGGCCACAGGGAAGCTGCTAGCCGGGAATTCTCTGCCTGGTTCTACCCGCTGCCCGGAACGCTACGCAGGGCAAAAGCGATTCTCGTCCTCCGTGCTTGCTTTTTCTCAGAAAGAGCCATGGTGTGCTTTTTCGCCGGAAAACGCGTTTTCGGCCGAAAACGTGTAGGTTTGCACTTCCCGGCCACAGGGAAGATGCTAGCCGGCAATTCGCTGCCTATTTCTACCCGCTGCTCAGAACGCTACGCAGGGCAAAAGCGATTCTCGTCCTCCGTGCTTGCTTTTTCTCAGAAAGAGCCGTGGTGTGCGTTTTCGCCGGAAAACGCGTTTTCGGCCGAAAACGTGTACGTTTGCACTTCCCCGCCACAGGGAAGCTGCTAGCCGGGAATTCTCTGCCTGGTTCTTCCCGCTGCCCGGAACGCTACGCAGGGCAAAAGCGATTCTCGTCCTCCGTGCTTGCTTTTTCTCAGAAAGAGCCATGGTGTGCTTTTTCTCCGGAAAACGAGTTTTCGGCCGGAAACGTGTACGTTTGCACTTCCCGGCCACAGGGAAGCTGCTAGCCGGCAATTCGCTGCCTATTTCTACCCGCTGCCCGGAACGCTACGCAGGGCAAAAGCGATTCTCGTCCTCCGTGCTAGCTTTTTCTCAGAAAGAGCCGTGGTGTGCGTTTTCGCGGGAAAACGCGTTTTCGGCCGAAAACGTGTACGTTTGCACTTCCCGGCCACAGGGAAGCTGCTAGCCGGGAATTCTCTGCCTGGTTCTACCCGCTGCCCGGAACGCTACGCAGGGCAAAAGCGATTCTCGTCCTCCGTGCTTGCTTTTTCTCAGAAAGAGCCGTGGTGTGCGTTTTCGCCGGAAAACGCGTTTTCGGCCGAAAACGTGTACGTTTGCACTTCCCCGCCACAGGGAAGCTGCTAGCCGGGAATTCTCTGCCTGGTTCTACCCGCTGCCCGGAACGCTACGCAGGGCAAAAGCGATTCTCGTCCTCCGTGCTTGCTTTTTCTCAGAAAGAGCCGTGGTGTGCGTTTTCGCCGGAAAACGCGTTTTCGGCCGAAAACGTGTACGTTTGCACTTCCCCGCCACAGGGAAGCTGCTAGACGGGAATTCTCTGCCTGGTTCTACCCGCTGCCAGGAACGCTACGCAGGGCAAAAGCGATTCTCGTCCTCCGTGCTTGCTTTTTCTCAGAAAGAGCCGTGGTGTGCGTTTTCGCCGGAAAACGCGTTTTCGGCCGAAAACGTGTACGTTTGACCTTCCCGGCCACAGGGAAGCTGCTAGCCCGCAATTCGCTGCCTATTTCTACCCGCTGCTCAGAACTCTACGCAGGGCAAAAGCGATTCTCGTCCTCCGTGCTTGCTTTTTCTCAGAAAGAGCCGTGGTGTGCGTTTTCGCCGGTAAACGCGTTTTCGTCCGAAAACGTGTACGTTTGCACTTCCCGGCCACAGGGAAGCTGCTAGCCGGGAATTCTCTGCCTGGTTCTACCCGCTGCCCGGAACGCTACGCAGGGCAAAAGCGATTCTCGTCCTCCGTGCTTGCTTTTTCTCAGAAAGAGCCGTGGTGTGCGTTTTCGCCGGAAAACGTGTTTTCGGCGAAAACGTGTACGTTTGCACTTCCCGGCCACAGGGAAGCTGCTAGCCGGGAATTCTCTGCCTGGTTCTACCCGCTGCCCGGAACGCTACGCAGGGCAAAAGCGATTCTCGTCCTCCGTGCTTGCTTTTTCTCAGAAAGAGCCGTGGTGTGCGTTTTCGCCGGAAAACGCGTTTTCGGCCGAAAACCTGTACGTTTGCACTTCCCCGCCACAGGGAAGCTGCTAGCCGGGAATTCTCTGCCTGGTTCTACCCGCTGCCCGGAACGCTACGCAGGGCAAAAGCGATTCTCGTCCTCCGTGCTTGCTTTTTCTCAGAAAGAGCCGTGGTGTGCGTTTTCGCGGGAAAACGCGTTTTCGGCCAATAACGTGTACGTTTGCACTTCCCGGCCACAGGGAAGCTGCTAGCCGGGAATTCTCTGCCTGGTTCTACCCGCTGCCCGGAACACTACGCAGGGCAAAAGCGATTCTCGTCCTCCGTGCTTGCTTTTTCTCAGAAAGAGCCGTGGTGTGCGTTTTCGCCGGAAAACGCGTTTTCGGCCGAAAACGTGTACGTTTGCACTTCCCGGCCACAGGGAAGCTGCTAGCCGGGAATTCTCTGCCTGGTTCTACCCGCTGCCCGGAACGCTACGCAGGGCAAAAGCGATTCTCGTCCTCCGTGCTTGCTTTTTCTCAGAAAGAGCCGTGGTGTGCGTTTTCGCCAGAAAACGAGTTTTCGGCCGAAAACGTGTACGTTTGCACTTCCCGGCCACAGGGAAGCTGCTAGCCGGGAATTCTCTGCCTGGTTCTACCCGCTGCCCGGAACGCTACGCAGGGCAAAAGCGATTCTCGTCCTCCGTGCTTGCTTTTTCCCAGAAAGAGCCGTGGTGTGCGTTTTCGCTGGAAAACGCGTTTTCGGCCGAAAACGTGTACGTTTGCACTTCCCGGCCACAGGGAAGCTGCTAGCCGGGAATTCTCTGCCTGGTTCTACCCGCAGCCCGGAACGCTACGCAGGGCAAAAGCGATTCTCGTCCTCCGTGCTTGCTTTTTCTCAGAAAGAGCCGCGGTGTGCGTTTTCGCCGGTAAACGCGTTTTCGTCCGAAAACGTGTACGTTTGCACTTCCCGGCCACAGGGAAGCTGCTAGCCGGGAATTCTCTGCCTGGTTCTACCCGCTGCCCGGAACGCTACGCAGGGCAAAAGCGATTCTCGTCCTCCGTGCTTGCTTTTTCTCAGAAAGAGCCGTGGTGTGCGTTTTCGCCGCAAAACGCGTTTTCGGCCGAAAACGTGTACGTTTGCACTTCCCGGCCACAGGGAAGCTGCTAGCCGGGAATTCTCTGCCTGGTTCTACCCGCTGCCCGGAACGCTACGCAGGGCAAAAGCGATTCTCGTCCTCCGTGCTTGCTTTTTCTCAGAAAGAGCCGTGGTGTGCGTTTTCGCCGGAAAACGCGTTTTCGGCCGAAAACCTGTACGTTTGCACTTCCCCGCCACAGGGAAGCTGCTAGCCGGGAATTCTCTGCCTGGTTCTACCCGCTGCCCGGAACGCTACGCAGGGCAAAAGCGATTCTCGTCCTCCGTGCTTGCTTTTTCTCAGAAAGAGCCGTGGTGTGCGTTTTCGCCGGAAAACGCGTTTTTGGCCGAAAACGTGTACGTTTGCACTTCCCGGCCACAGGGAAGCTGCTAGCCGGGAATTCTCTGCCTGGTTCTACCCGCTGCCCCGAACGCTACGCAGGGCAAAAGCGATTCTCGTCCTCCGTGCTTGCTTTTTCTCAGAAAGAGCCATGGTGTGCTTTTTCTCCGGAAAACGCGTTTTTGGCCGAAAACGTGTACGTTTGCACTTCCCCGCCACAGGGAAGCTGCTAGCCGGGAATTCTCTGCCTCGTTCTACCCGCTGCCCGGAACGCTACGCAGGGCAAAAGCGATTCTCGTCCTCCGTGCTTGCTTTTTCTCAGAAAGAGCCATGGTGTGCTTTTTCTCCGGAAAACGCGTTTTCGGCCGAAAACGTGTACGTTTGCACTTCCCGGCCACAGGGAAGCTGCTAGCCGGGAATTCTCTGCCTGGTTCTACCCGCTGCCCGGAACGCTACGCAGGGCAAAAGCGATTCTCGTCCTCCGTGCTTGCTTTTTCTCAGAAAGAGCCATGGTGTGCTTTTTCGCCGGAAAACGCGTTTTCGGCCGAAAACGTGTACGTTTGCACTTCCCGGCCACAGGGAAGCTGCTAGCCGGCAATTCGCTGCCTATTTCTACCCGCTGCTCAGAACGCTACGCAGGGCAAAAGCGATTCTCGTCCTCCGTGCTTGCTTTTTCTCAGAAAGAGCCGTGGTGTGCTTTTTCGCCGGAAAACGCGTTTTCGGCCGAAAACGTGTACGTTTGCACTTCCCGGCCACAGGGAAGCTGCTAGCCGGGAATTCTCTGCCTGGTTCTACCCGCTGCCCGGAACGCTACGCAGGGCAAAAGCGGTTCTCGTCCTCCGTGCTTGCTTTTTCTCAGAAAGAGCCGTGGTGTGCGTTTTCGCCGGAAAACGTGTTTGCGGCGAAAACGTGTACGTTTGCACTTCCCGGCCACAGGGAAGCTGCTAGCCGGGAATTCTCTGCCTGGTTCTACCCGCTGCCCGGAACGCTACGCAGGGCAAAAGCGATTCTCGTCCTCCGTGCTTGCTTTTTCTCAGAAAGAGCCGTGGTGTGCGTTTTCGCCGGAAAACGCGTTTTCGGCCGAAAACGTGTACGTTTGCACTTCTCGGCCACAGGGAAGCTGCTAGCCGGGAATTCTCTGCCTGGTTCTACCCGCTGCCCGGAACACTACGCAGGGCAAAAGCGATTCTCGTCCTCCGTGCTTGCTTTTTCTCAGAAAGAGCCGTGGTGTGCGTTTTCGCCAGAAAACGCGTTTTCGGCCGAAAACGTGTACGTTTGCACTTCCCCGCCACAGGGAAGCTGCTAGCCGGGAATTCTCTGCCTGGTTATACCCGCTGCCCGGAACGCTACGCAGGGCAAAAGCGATTCTCGTCCTCCGTGCTTGCTTTTTCTCAGAAAGAGCCGTGGTGTGCGTTTTCGCCGGTAAACGCGTTTTCGGCCGAAAACGTGTACGTTTGCACTTCCCCGCCACAGGGAAGCTGCTAGCCGGGAATTCTCTGCCTGGTTCTACCCGCTGCCCGGAACGCTACGCAGGGCAAAAGCGATTCTCGTCCTCCGTGCTTGCTTTTTCTCAGAAAGAGCCGTGGTGTGCGTTTTCGCCGGAAAACGCGTTTTTGGCCGAAAACGTGTACGTTTGCACTTCCCGGCCACAGGGAAGCTGCTAGCCGGGAATTCTCTGCCTGGTTCTACCCGCTGCCCGGAACGCTACGCAGGGCAAAAGCGATTCTCGTCCTCCGTGCTTGCTTTTTCTCAGAAAGAGCCGTGGTGTGCGTTTTCGCGGGAAAACGCGTTTTCGGCCGAAAACGTGTACGTTTGCGCTTCCCCGCCACAGGGAAGCTGCTAGCCGGGAATTCTCTGCCTGGTTCTACCCGCTGCCCGGAACGCTACGCAGGGCAAAAGCGATTCTCGTCCTCCGTGCTTGCTTTTTCTCAGAAAGAGCCATGGTGTGCTTTTTCTCCGGAAAACGCGTTTTCGGCCGAAAACGTGTACGTTTGCACTTCCCGGCCACAGGGAAGCTGCTAGCCGGGAATTCTCTGCCTGGTTCTACCCGCTGCCCGGAACGCTACGCAGGGCAAAAGCGATTCTCGTCCTCCGTGCTTGCTTTTTCTCAGAAAGAGCCATGGTGTGCTTTTTCGCCGGAAAACGCGTTTTCGGCCGAAAACGTGTACGTTTGCACTTCCCGGCCACAGGGAAGCTGCTAGCCGGCAATTCGCTGCCTATTTCTACCCGCTGCTCAGAACGCTACGCAGGGCAAAAGCGATTCTCGTCCTCCGTGCTTGCTTTTTCTCAGAAAGAGCCGTGGTGTGCGTTTTCGCCGGAAAACGCGTTTTCGGCCGAAAACGTGTACGTTTGCACTTCCCCGCCACAGGGAAGCTGCTAGCCGGGAATTCTCTGCCTGGTTCTACCCGCTGCCCGGAACGCTACGCAGGGCAAAAGCGATTCTCGTCCTCCGTGCTTGCTTTTTCTCAGAAAGAGCCATGGTGTGCTTTTTCTCCGGAAAACGAGTTTTCGGCCGGAAACGTGAACGTTTGCACTTCCCGGCCACAGGGAAGCTGCTAGCCGGCAATTCGCTGCCTATTTCTACCCGCTGCTCAGAACGCTACGCAGGGCAAAAGCGAGTCTCGTCCTCCGTGCTAGCTTTTTCTCAGAAAGAGCCGTGGTGTGCGTTTTCGCGGGAAAACGCGTTTTCGGCCGAAAACGTGTACGTTTGCACTTCCCGGCCACAGGGAAGCTGCTAGCCGGGAATTCTCTGCCTGGTTCTACCCGCTGCCCGGAACGCTACGCAGGGCAAAAGCGATTCTCGTCCTCCGTGCTTGCTTTTTCTCAGAAAGAGCCGTGGTGTGCGTCTTCGCGGGAAAACGCGTTTTCGGCCGAAAACGTGTACGTTTGCACTTCCCCGCCACAGGGAAGCTGCTAGCCGGGAATTCTCTGCCTGGTTCTACCCGCTGCCCGGAACGCTACGCAGGGCAAAAGCGATTCTCGTCCTCCGTGCTTGCTTTTTCTCAGAAAGAGCCGTGGTGTGCGTTTTCGCCGGAAAACGCGTTTTCGGCCGAAAACGTGTACGTTTGCACTTCCCCGCCACAGGGAAGCTGCTAGACGGGAATTCTCTGCCTGGTTCTACCCGCTGCCCGGAACGCTACGCAGGGCAAAAGCGATTCTCGTCCTCCGTGCTTGCTTTTTCTCAGAAAGAGCCGTGGTGTGCGTTTTCGCCGGAAAACGCGTTTTCGGCGAAAACGTGTACGTTTGCACTTCCCGGCCACAGGGAAGCTGCTAGCCGGGAATTCTCTGCCTGGTTCTACCCGCTGCCCGGAACGCTAAGCAGGGCAAAAGCGATTCTCGTCCTCCGTGCTTGCTTTTTCTCAGAAAGAGCCGTGGTGTGCGTTTTCGCCGGAAAACGCGTTTTCGGCCGAAAACGTGTACGTTTGCACTTCCCGGCCACAGGGAAGCTGCTAGCCGGGAATTCTCTGCCTGGTTCTACCCGCTGCCCGGAACGCTACGCAGGGCAAAAGCGATTCTCGTCCTCCGTGCTTGCTTTTTCTCAGAAAGAGCCGCGGTGTGCGTTTTCGACGGTAAACGCGTTTTCGTCCGAAAACGTGTACGTTTGCACTTCCCGGCCACAGGGAAGCTGCTAGCCGGGAATTCTCTGCCTGGTTCTACCCGCTGCCCGGAACGCTACGCAGGGCAAAAGCGATTCTCGTCCTCCGTGCTTGCTTTTTCTCAGAAAGAGCCGTGGTGTGCGTTTTCGCCGGAAAACGTGTTTTCGGCGAAAACGTGTACGTTTGCACTTCCCGGCCACAGGGAAGCTGCTAGCCGGGAATTCTCTGCCTGGTTCTACCCGCTGCCCGGAACACTACGCAGGGCAAAAGCGATTCTCGTCCTCCGTGCTTGCTTTTTCTCAGAAAGAGCCGTGGTGTGCGTTTTCGCCGGAAAACGCGTTTTCGGCGAAAACGTGTACGTTTGCACTTCCCGGCCACAGGGAAGCTGCTAGACGGGAATTCTCTGCCTGGTTCTACCCGCTGCCCGGAACACTACGCAGGGCAAAAGCGATTCTCGTCCTCCGTGCTTGCTTTTTCTCAGAAAGAGCCGTGGTGTGCGTTTTCGCCAGAAAACGAGTTTTCGGCCGAAAACGTGTACGTTTGCACTTCCCCGCCACAGGGAAGCTGCTAGCCGGGAATTCTCTGCCTCGTTCTACCCGCTGTCCGGAACGCTACGCAGGGCAAAAGCGATTCTCGTCCTCCGTGCTTGCTTTTTCTCAGAAAGAGCCGTGGTGTGCGTTTTCGCCGGTAAACGCGTTTTCGGCCGAAAACGTGTACGTTTGCACTTCCCGGCCACAGGGAAGCTGCTAGCCGGGAATTCTCTGCCTGGTTCTACCCGCTGCCCGGAACGCTACGCAGGGCAAAAGCGATTCTCGTCCTCCGTGCTTGCTTTTTCTCAGAAAGAGCCGTGGTGTGCGTTTTCGCCGGTAAACGCGTTTTCGGCCGAAAACGTGTACGTTTGCACTTCCCGGCCACAGGGAAGCTGCTAGCCGGGAATTCTCTGCCTGGTTCTACCCGCTGCCCGGAACGCTACGCAGGGCAAAAGCGATTCTCGTCCTCCGTGCTTGCTTTTTCTCAGAAAGAGCCGTGGTGTGCGTTTTCGCTGGAAAACGCGTTTTCGGCCGAAAACGTGTACGTTTGCACTTCCCCGCCACAGGGAAGCTGCTAGCCGGGAATTCTCTGCCTGGTTCTACCCGCTGCCCGGAACGCTACGCAGGGCAAAAGCGATTCTCGTCCTCCGTGCTTGCTTTTTCTCGGAAAGAGCCATGGTGTGCTTTTTCTCCGGAAAACGCGTTTTCGGCCGAAAACGTGTACGTTTGCACTTCCCGGCCACAGGGAAGCTGCTAGCCGGGAATTCTCTGCCTGGTTCTACCCGCTGCCCGGAACGCTACGCAGGGCAAAAGCGATTCTCGTCCTCCGTGCTTGCTTTTTCTCAGAAAGAGCCATGGTGTGCTTTTTCGCCGGAAAACGCGTTTTCGGCCGAAAACGTGTAGGTTTGCACTTCCCGGCCACAGGGAAGATGCTAGCCGGCAATTCGCTGCCTATTTCTACCCGCTGCTCAGAACGCTACGCAGGGCAAAAGCGATTCTCGTCCTCCGTGCTTGCTTTTTCTCAGAAAGAGCCGTGGTGTGCGTTTTCGCCGGAAAACGCGTTTTCGGCCGAAAACGTGTACGTTTGCACTTCCCCGCCACAGGGAAGCTGCTAGCCGGGAATTCTCTGCCTGGTTCTTCCCGCTGCCCGGAACGCTACGCAGGGCAAAAGCGATTCTCGTCCTCCGTGCTTGCTTTTTCTCAGAAAGAGCCATGGTGTGCTTTTTCTCCGGAAAACGAGTTTTCGGCCGGAAACGTGTACGTTTGCACTTCCCGGCCACAGGGAAGCTGCTAGCCGGCAATTCGCTGCCTATTTCTACCCGCTGCCCGGAACGCTACGCAGGGCAAAAGCGATTCTCGTCCTCCGTGCTAGCTTTTTCTCAGAAAGAGCCGTGGTGTGCGTTTTCGCGGGAAAACGCGTTTTCGGCCGAAAACGTGTACGTTTGCACTTCCCGGCCACAGGGAAGCTGCTAGCCGGGAATTCTCTGCCTGGTTCTACCCGCTGCCCGGAACGCTACGCAGGGCAAAAGCGATTCTCGTCCTCCGTGCTTGCTTTTTCTCAGAAAGAGCCGTGGTGTGCGTTTTCGCCGGAAAACGCGTTTTCGGCCGAAAACGTGTACGTTTGCACTTCCCCGCCACAGGGAAGCTGCTAGCCGGGAATTCTCTGCCTGGTTCTACCCGCTGCCCGGAACGCTACGCAGGGCAAAAGCGATTCTCGTCCTCCGTGCTTGCTTTTTCTCAGAAAGAGCCGTGGTGTGCGTTTTCGCCGGAAAACGCGTTTTCGGCCGAAAACGTGTACGTTTGCACTTCCCCGCCACAGGGAAGCTGCTAGACGGGAATTCTCTGCCTGGTTCTACCCGCTGCCAGGAACGCTACGCAGGGCAAAAGCGATTCTCGTCCTCCGTGCTTGCTTTTTCTCAGAAAGAGCCGTGGTGTGCGTTTTCGCCGGAAAACGCGTTTTCGGCCGAAAACGTGTACGTTTGACCTTCCCGGCCACAGGGAAGCTGCTAGCCCGCAATTCGCTGCCTATTTCTACCCGCTGCTCAGAACTCTACGCAGGGCAAAAGCGATTCTCGTCCTCCGTGCTTGCTTTTTCTCAGAAAGAGCCGTGGTGTGCGTTTTCGCCGGTAAACGCGTTTTCGTCCGAAAACGTGTACGTTTGCACTTCCCGGCCACAGGGAAGCTGCTAGCCGGGAATTCTCTGCCTGGTTCTACCCGCTGCCCGGAACGCTACGCAGGGCAAAAGCGATTCTCGTCCTCCGTGCTTGCTTTTTCTCAGAAAGAGCCGTGGTGTGCGTTTTCGCCGGAAAACGTGTTTTCGGCGAAAACGTGTACGTTTGCACTTCCCGGCCACAGGGAAGCTGCTAGCCGGGAATTCTCTGCCTGGTTCTACCCGCTGCCCGGAACGCTACGCAGGGCAAAAGCGATTCTCGTCCTCCGTGCTTGCTTTTTCTCAGAAAGAGCCGTGGTGTGCGTTTTCGCCGGAAAACGCGTTTTCGGCCGAAAACCTGTACGTTTGCACTTCCCCGCCACAGGGAAGCTGCTAGCCGGGAATTCTCTGCCTGGTTCTACCCGCTGCCCGGAACGCTACGCAGGGCAAAAGCGATTCTCGTCCTCCGTGCTTGCTTTTTCTCAGAAAGAGCCGTGGTGTGCGTTTTCGCGGGAAAACGCGTTTTCGGCCAATAACGTGTACGTTTGCACTTCCCGGCCACAGGGAAGCTGCTAGCCGGGAATTCTCTGCCTGGTTCTACCCGCTGCCCGGAACACTACGCAGGGCAAAAGCGATTCTCGTCCTCCGTGCTTGCTTTTTCTCAGAAAGAGCCGTGGTGTGCGTTTTCGCCGGAAAACGCGTTTTCGGCCGAAAACGTGTACGTTTGCACTTCCCGGCCACAGGGAAGCTGCTAGCCGGGAATTCTCTGCCTGGTTCTACCCGCTGCCCGGAACGCTACGCAGGGCAAAAGCGATTCTCGTCCTCCGTGCTTGCTTTTTCTCAGAAAGAGCCGTGGTGTGCGTTTTCGCCAGAAAACGAGTTTTCGGCCGAAAACGTGTACGTTTGCACTTCCCGGCCACAGGGAAGCTGCTAGCCGGGAATTCTCTGCCTGGTTCTACCCGCTGCCCGGAACGCTACGCAGGGCAAAAGCGATTCTCGTCCTCCGTGCTTGCTTTTTCCCAGAAAGAGCCGTGGTGTGCGTTTTCGCTGGAAAACGCGTTTTCGGCCGAAAACGTGTACGTTTGCACTTCCCGGCCACAGGGAAGCTGCTAGCCGGGAATTCTCTGCCTGGTTCTACCCGCAGCCCGGAACGCTACGCAGGGCAAAAGCGATTCTCGTCCTCCGTGCTTGCTTTTTCTCAGAAAGAGCCGCGGTGTGCGTTTTCGCCGGTAAACGCGTTTTCGTCCGAAAACGTGTACGTTTGCACTTCCCGGCCACAGGGAAGCTGCTAGCCGGGAATTCTCTGCCTGGTTCTACCCGCTGCCCGGAACGCTACGCAGGGCAAAAGCGATTCTCGTCCTCCGTGCTTGCTTTTTCTCAGAAAGAGCCGTGGTGTGCGTTTTCGCCGCAAAACGCGTTTTCGGCCGAAAACGTGTACGTTTGCACTTCCCGGCCACAGGGAAGCTGCTAGCCGGGAATTCTCTGCCTGGTTCTACCCGCTGCCCGGAACGCTACGCAGGGCAAAAGCGATTCTCGTCCTCCGTGCTTGCTTTTTCTCAGAAAGAGCCGTGGTGTGCGTTTTCGCCGGAAAACGCGTTTTCGGCCGAAAACCTGTACGTTTGCACTTCCCCGCCACAGGGAAGCTGCTAGCCGGGAATTCTCTGCCTGGTTCTACCCGCTGCCCGGAACGCTACGCAGGGCAAAAGCGATTCTCGTCCTCCGTGCTTGCTTTTTCTCAGAAAGAGCCGTGGTGTGCGTTTTCGCGGGAAAACGCGTTTTCGGCCAATAACGTGTACGTTTGCACTTCCCGGCCACAGGGAAGCTGCTAGCCGGGAATTCTCTGCCTGGTTCTACCCGCTGCCCGGAACGCTACGCAGGGCAAAAGCGATTCTCGTCCTCCGTGCTTGCTTTTTCTCAGAAAGAGCCGTGGTGTGCGTTTTCGCCAGAAAACGAGTTTTCGGCCGAAAACGTGTACGTTTGCACTTCCCGGCCACAGGGAAGCTGCTAGCCGGGAATTCTCTGCCTGGTTCTACCCGCTGCCCGGAACGCTACGCAGGGCAAAAGCGATTCTCGTCCTCCGTGCTTGCTTTTTCTCAGAAAGAGCCGTGGTGTGCGTTTTCGCCGGAAAACGCGTTTTCGGCGAAAACGTGTACGTTTGCACTTCCCGGCCACAGGGAAGCTGCTAGCCGGGAATTCTCTGCCTGGTTCTACCCGCTGCCCGGAACGCTACGCAGGGCAAAAGCGATTCTCGTCCTCCGTGCTTGCTTTTTCTCAGAAAGAGCCGTGGTGTGCGTTTTCGCCAGAAAACGAGTTTTCGGCCGAAAACGTGTACGTTTGCACTTCCCGGCCACAGGGAAGCTGCTAGCCGGGAATTCTCTGCCTGGTTCTACCCGCTGCCCGGAACGCTACGCAGGGCAAAAGCGATTCTCGTCCTCCGTGCTTGCTTTTTCCCAGAAAGAGCCGTGGTGTGCCTTTTCGCTGGAAAACGCGTTTTCGGCCGAAAACGTGTACGTTTGCACTTCCCGGCCACAGGGAAGCTGCTAGCCGTGAATTCTCTGCCTGGTTCTACCCGCTGCCCGGAACGCTAAGCAGGGCAAAAGCGATTCTCGTCCTCCGTGCTTGCTTTTTCTCAGAAAGAGCCGTGGTGTGCGTTTTCGCCGGAAAACGCGTTTTCGGCCGAAAACGTGTACGTTTGCACTTCCCGGCCACAGGGAAGCTGCTAGCCGGGAATTCTCTGCCTGGTTCTACCCGCTGCCCGGAACGCTACGCAGGGCAAAAGCGATTCTCGTCCTCCGTGCTTGCTTTTTCCCAGAAAGAGCCGTGGTGTGCGTTTTCGCTGGAAAACGCGTTTTCGGCCGAAAACGTGTACGTTTGCACTTCCCGGCCACAGGGAAGCTGCTAGCCGGGAATTCTCTGCCTGGTTCTACCCGCAGCCCGGAACGCTACGCAGGGCAAAAGCGATTCTCGTCCTCCGTGCTTGCTTTTTCTCAGAAAGAGCCGCGGTGTGCGTTTTCGCCGGTAAACGCGTTTTCGTCCGAAAACGTGTACGTTTGCACTTCCCGGCCACAGGGAAGCTGCTAGCCGGGAATTCTCTGCCTGGTTCTACCCGCTGCCCGGAACGCTACGCAGGGCAAAAGCGATTCTCGTCCTCCGTGCTTGCTTTTTCTCAGAAAGAGCCGTGGTGTGCGTTTTCGCCGGAAAACGTGTTTTCGGCGAAAACGTGTACGTTTGCACTTCCCGGCCACAGGGAAGCTGCTAGCCGGGAATTCTCTGCCTCGTTCTACCCGCTGCCCGGAACGCTACGCAGGGCAAAAGCGATTCTCGTCCTCCGTGCTTGCTTTTTCTCAGAAAGAGCCGTGGTGTGCGTTTTCGCCGGAAAACGCGTTTTCGGCCGAAAACGTGTACGTTTGCACTTCCCGGCCACAGGGAAGCTGCTAGCCGGGAATTCTCTGCCTGGTTCTACCCGCTGCCCGGAACGCTACGCAGGGCAAAAGCGATTCTCGTCCTCCGTGCTTGCTTTTTCTCAGAAAGAGCCGTGGTGTGCGTTTTCGCCAGAAAACGAGTTTTCGGCCGAAAACGTGTACGTTTGCACTTCCCGGCCACAGGGAAGCTGCTAGCCGGGAATTCTCTGCCTGGTTCTACCCGCTGCCCGGAACGCTACGCAGGGCAAAAGCGATTCTCGTCCTCCGTGCTTGCTTTTTCTCAGAAAGAGCCGTGGTGTGCGTTTTCGCCAGAAAACGAGTTTTCGGCCGAAAACGTGTACGTTTGCACTTCCCGGCCACAGGGAAGCTGCTAGCCGGGAATTCTCTGCCTGGTTCTACCCGCTGCCCGGAACGCTACGCAGGGCAAAAGCGATTCTCGTCCTCCGTGCTTGCTTTTTCTCAGAAAGAGCCGTGGTGTGCGTTTTCGCCGGAAAACGCGTTTTCGGCGAAAACGTGTACGTTTGCACTTCCCGGCCACAGGGAAGCTGCTAGCCGGGAATTCTCTGCCTGGTTCTACCCGCTGCCCGGAACGCTACGCAGGGCAAAAGCGATTCTCGTCCTCCGTGCTTGCTTTTTCTCAGAAAGAGCCGTGGTGTGCGTTTTCGCCAGAAAACGAGTTTTCGGCCGAAAACGTGTACGTTTGCACTTCCCGGCCACAGGGAAGCTGCTAGCCGGGAATTCTCTGCCTGGTTCTACCCGCTGCCCGGAACGCTACGCAGGGCAAAAGCGATTCTCGTCCTCCGTGCTTGCTTTTTCCCAGAAAGAGCCGTGGTGTGCCTTTTCGCTGGAAAACGCGTTTTCGGCCGAAAACGTGTACGTTTGCACTTCCCGGCCACAGGGAAGCTGCTAGCCGTGAATTCTCTGCCTGGTTCTACCCGCTGCCCGGAACGCTAAGCAGGGCAAAAGCGATTCTCGTCCTCCGTGCTTGCTTTTTCTCAGAAAGAGCCGTGGTGTGCGTTTTCGCCGGAAAACGCGTTTTCGGCCGAAAACGTGTACGTTTGCACTTCCCGGCCACAGGGAAGCTGCTAGCCGGGAATTCTCTGCCTGGTTCTACCCGCTGCCCGGAACGCTACGCAGGGCAAAAGCGATTCTCGTCCTCCGTGCTTGCTTTTTCCCAGAAAGAGCCGTGGTGTGCGTTTTCGCTGGAAAACGCGTTTTCGGCCGAAAACGTGTACGTTTGCACTTCCCGGCCACAGGGAAGCTGCTAGCCGGGAATTCTCTGCCTGGTTCTACCCGCAGCCCGGAACGCTACGCAGGGCAAAAGCGATTCTCGTCCTCCGTGCTTGCTTTTTCTCAGAAAGAGCCGCGGTGTGCGTTTTCGCCGGTAAACGCGTTTTCGTCCGAAAACGTGTACGTTTGCACTTCCCGGCCACAGGGAAGCTGCTAGCCGGGAATTCTCTGCCTGGTTCTACCCGCTGCCCGGAACGCTACGCAGGGCAAAAGCGATTCTCGTCCTCCGTGCTTGCTTTTTCTCAGAAAGAGCCGTGGTGTGCGTTTTCGCCGGAAAACGTGTTTTCGGCGAAAACGTGTACGTTTGCACTTCCCGGCCACAGGGAAGCTGCTAGCCGGGAATTCTCTGCCTCGTTCTACCCGCTGCCCGGAACGCTACGCAGGGCAAAAGCGATTCTCGTCCTCCGTGCTTGCTTTTTCTCAGAAAGAGCCGTGGTGTGCGTTTTCGCCGGAAAACGCGTTTTCGGCCGAAAACGTGTACGTTTGCACTTCCCGGCCACAGGGAAGCTGCTAGCCGGGAATTCTCTGCCTGGTTCTACCCGCTGCCCGGAACGCTACGCAGGGCAAAAGCGATTCTCGTCCTCCGTGCTTGCTTTTTCTCAGAAAGAGCCGTGGTGTGCGTTTTCGCGGGAAAACGCGTTTTCGGCGAAAACGTGTACGTTTGCACTTCCCGGCCACAGGGAAGCTGCTAGCCGGGAATTCTCTGCCTGGTTCTACCCGCTGCCCGGAACACTACGCAGGGCAAAAGCGATTCTCGTCCTCCGTGCTTGCTTTTTCTCAGAAAGAGCCGTGGTGTGCGTTTTCGCCAGAAAACGAGTTTTCGGCCGAAAACGTGTACGTTTGCACTTCCCCGCCACAGGGAAGCTGCTAGCCGGGAATTCTCTGCCTCGTTCTACCCGCTGCCCGGAACGCTACGCAGGGCAAAAGCGATTCTCGTCCTCCGTGCTTGCTTTTTCTCAGAAAGAGCCGTGGTGTGCGTTTTCGCCGGAAAACGCGTTTTCGGCGAAAACGTGTACGTTTGCACTTCCCGGCCACAGGGAAGCTGCTAGCCGGGAATTCTCTGCCTGGTTCTACCCGCTGCCCGGAACACTACGCAGGGCAAAAGCGATTCTCGTCCTCCGTGCTTGCTTTTTCTCAGAAAGAGCCGTGGTGTGCGTTTTCGCCAGAAAACGAGTTTTCGGCCGAAAACGTGTACGTTTGCACTTCCCCGCCACAGGGAAGCTGCTAGCCGGGAATTCTCTGCCTGGTTCTACCCGCTGCCCGGAACGCTACGCAGGGCAAAAGCGATTCTCGTCCTCCGTGCTTGCTTTTTCTCAGAAAGAGCCGTGGTGTGCGTTTTCGCCGCAAAACGCGTTTTCGGCCGAAAACGTGTACGTTTGCACTTCCCGGCCACAGGGAAGCTGCTAGCCGGGAATTCTCTGCCTGGTTCTACCCGCTGCCCGGAACGCTACGCAGGGCAAAAGCGATTCTCGTCCTCCGTGCTTGCTTTTTCTCAGAAAGAGCCGTGGTGTGCGTTTTCGCCGGAAAACGCGTTTTCGGCCGAAAACGTGTACGTTTGCACTTCCCGGCCACAGGGAAGCTGCTAGCCGGGAATTCTCTGCCTGGTTCTACCCGCTGCCCGGAACGCTACGCAGGGCAAAAGCGATTCTCGTCCTCCGTGCTTGCTTTTTCCCAGAAAGAGCCGTGGTGTGCGTTTTCGCCGGAAAACGCGTTTTCGGCCGAAAACGTGTACGTTTGCACTTCCCGGCCACAGGGAAGCTGCTAGCCGGGAATTCTCTGCCTGGTTCTACCCGCAGCCCGGAACGCTACGCAGGGCAAAAGCGATTCTCGTCCTCCGTGCTTGCTTTTTCTCAGAAAGAGCCGCGGTGTGCGTTTTCGCCGGTAAACGCGTTTTCGTCCGAAAACGTGTACGTTTGCACTTCCCGGCCACAGGGAAGCTGCTAGCCGGGAATTCTCTGCCTGGTTCTACCCGCTGCCCGGAACGCTACGCAGGGCAAAAGCGATTCTCGTCCTCCGTGCTTGCTTTTTCTCAGAAAGAGCCGTGGTGTGCGTTTTCGCCGGAAAACGTGTTTTCGGCGAAAACGTGTACGTTTGCACTTCCCGGCCACAGGGAAGCTGCTAGCCGGGAATTCTCTGCCTGGTTCTACCCGCTGCCCGGAACGCTACGCAGGGCAAAAGCGATTCTCGTCCTCCGTGCTTGCTTTTTCTCAGAAAGAGCCGTGGTGTGCGTTTTCGCCAGAAAACGCGTTTTCGGCCGAAAACCTGTACGTTTGCATTTCCCCGCCACAGGGAAGCTGCTAGCCGGGAATTCTCTGCCTGGTTCTACCCGCTGCCCGGAACGCTACGCAGGGCAAAAGCGATTCTCGTCCTCCGTGCTTGCTTTTTCTCAGAAAGAGCCGTGGTGTGCGTTTTCGCGGGAAAACGCGTTTTCGGCCAATAACGTGTACGTTTGCACTTCCCGGCCACAGGGAAGCTGCTAGCCGGGAATTCTCTGCCTGGTTCTACCCGCTGCCCGGAACACTACGCAGGGCAAAAGCGATTCTCGTCCTCCGTGCTTGCTTTTTCTCAGAAAGAGCCGTGGTGTGCGTTTTCGCCGGAAAACGCGTTTTCGGCCGAAAACGTGTACGTTTGCACTTCCCGGCCACAGGGAAGCTGCTAGCCGGGAATTCTCTGCCTGGTTCTACCCGCTGCCCGGAACGCTACGCAGGGCAAAAGCGATTCTCGTCCTCCGTGCTTGCTTTTTCTCAGAAAGAGCCGTGGTGTGCGTTTTCGCGGGAAAACGCGTTTTCGGCGAAAACGTGTACGTTTGCACTTCCCGGCCACAGGGAAGCTGCTAGCCGGGAATTCTCTGCCTGGTTCTACCCGCTGCCCGGAACACTACGCAGGGCAAAAGCGATTCTCGTCCTCCGTGCTTGCTTTTTCTCAGAAAGAGCCGTGGTGTGCGTTTTCGCCAGAAAACGAGTTTTCGGCCGAAAACGTGTACGTTTGCACTTCCCCGCCACAGGGAAGCTGCTAGCCGGGAATTCTCTGCCTCGTTCTACCCGCTGCCCGGAACGCTACGCAGGGCAAAAGCGATTCTCGTCCTCCGTGCTTGCTTTTTCTCAGAAAGAGCCGTGGTGTGCGTTTTCGCCGGAAAACGCGTTTTCGGCCGAAAACGTGTACGTTTGCACTTCCCCGCCACAGGGAAGCTGCTAGCCGGGAATTCTCTGCCTGGTTCTACCCGCTGCCCGGAACGCTACGCAGGGCAAAAGCGATTCTCGTCCTCCGTGCTTGCTTTTTCTCAGAAAGAGCCGTGGTGTGCGTTTTCGCCGGAAAACGCGTTTTCGGCCGAAAACGTGTACGTTTGCACTTCCCGGCCACAGGGAAGCTGCTAGCCGGGAATTCTCTGCCTGGTTCTACCCGCTGCCCGGAACGCTACGCAGGGCAAAAGCGATTCTCGTCCTCCGTGCTTGCTTTTTCCCAGAAAGAGCCGTGGTGTGCCTTTTCGCTGGAAAACGCGTTTTAGGCCGAAAACGTGTACGTTTGCACTTCCCGGCCACAGGGAAGCTGCTAGCCGGGAATTCTCTGCCTGGTTCTACCCGCTGCCCGGAACGCTACGCAGGGCAAAAGCGATTCTCGTCCTCCGTGCTTGCTTTTTCTCAGAAAGAGCCGTGGTGTGCGTTTTCGCCGGTAAACGCGTTTTCGTCCGAAAACGTGTACGTTTGCACTTCGCGGCCACAGGGAAGCTGCTAGCCGGGAATTCTCTGCCTGGTTCTACCCGCTGCCCGGAACGCTACGCAGGGCAAAAGCGATTCTCGTCCTCCGTGCTTGCTTTTTCTCAGAAAGAGCCGTGGTGTGCGTTTTCGCCGGAAAACGTGTTTTCGGCGAAAACGTGTACGTTTGCACTTCCCGGCCACAGGGAAGCTGCTAGCCGGGAATTCTCTGCCTGGTTCTACCCGCTGCCCGGAACGCTACGCAGGGCAAAAGCGATTCTCGTCCTCCGTGCTTGCTTTTTCTCAGAAAGAGCCGTGGTGTGCGTTTTCGCCGGAAAACGCGTTTTCGGCCGAAAACCTGTACGTTTGCACTTCCCCGCCACAGGGAAGCTGCTAGCCGGGAATTCTCTGCCTGGTTCTACCCGCTGCCCGGAACACTACGCAGGGCAAAAGCGATTCTCGTCCTCCGTGCTTGCTTTTTCTCAGAAAGAGCCGTGGTGTGCGTTTTCGCCGGAAAACGCGTTTTCGGCCGAAAACGTGTACGTTTGCACTTCCCGGCCACAGGGAAGCTGCTAGCCGGGAATTCTCTGCCTGGTTCTACCCGCTGCCCGGAACGCTACGCAGGGCAAAAGCGATTCTCGTCCTCCGTGCTTGCTTTTTCTCAGAAAGAGCCGTGGTGTGCGTTTTCGCGGGAAAACGCGTTTTCGGCCAATAACGTGTACGTTTGCACTTCCCGGCCACAGGGAAGCTGCTAGCCGGGAATTCTCTGCCTGGTTCTACCCGCTGCCCGGAACACTACGCAGGGCAAAAGCGATTCTCGTCCTCCGTGCTTGCTTTTTCTCAGAAAGAGCCGTGGTGTGCGTTTTCGCCGGAAAACGCGTTTTCGGCCGAAAACGTGTACGTTTGCACTTCCCGGCCACAGGGAAGCTGCTAGCCGGGAATTCTCTGCCTGGTTCTACCCGCTGCCCGGAACGCTACGCAGGGCAAAAGCGATTCTCGTCCTCCGTGCTTGCTTTTTCCCAGAAAGAGCCGTGGTGTGCGTTTTCGCGGGAAAACGCGTTTTCGGCGAAAACGTGTACGTTTGCACTTCCCGGCCACAGGGAAGCTGCTAGCCGGGAATTCTCTGCCTGGTTCTACCCGCTGCCCGGAACACTACGCAGGGCAAAAGCGATTCTCGTCCTCCGTGCTTGCTTTTTCTCAGAAAGAGCCGTGGTGTGCGTTTTCGCCAGAAAACGAGTTTTCGGCCGAAAACGTGTACGTTTGCACTTCCCCGCCACAGGGAAGCTGCTAGCCGGGAATTCTCTGCCTCGTTCTACCCGCTGCCCGGAACGCTACGCAGGGCAAAAGCGATTCTCGTCCTCCGTGCTTGCTTTTTCTCAGAAAGAGCCGTGGTGTGCGTTTTCGCCGCAAAACGCGTTTTCGGCCGAAAACGTGTACGTTTGCACTTCCCCGCCACAGGGAAGCTGCTAGCCGGGAATTCTCTGCCTGGTTCTACCCGCTGCCCGGAACGCTACGCAGGGCAAAAGCGATTCTCGTCCTCCGTGCTTGCTTTTTCTCAGAAAGAGCCGTGGTGTGCGTTTTCGCCGGAAAACGCGTTTTCGGCCGAAAACGTGTACGTTTGCACTTCCCGGCCACAGGGAAGCTGCTAGCCGGGAATTCTCTGCCTGGTTCTACCCGCTGCCCGGAACGCTACGCAGGGCAAAAGCGATTCTCGTCCTCCGTGCTTGCTTTTTCCCAGAAAGAGCCGTGGTGTGCCTTTTCGCTGGAAAACGCGTTTTAGGCCGAAAACGTGTACGTTTGCACTTCCCGGCCACAGGGAAGCTGCTAGCCGGGAATTCTCTGCCTGGTTCTACCCGCTGCCCGGAACGCTACGCAGGGCAAAAGCGATTCTCGTCCTCCGTGCTTGCTTTTTCTCAGAAAGAGCCGTGGTGTGCGTTTTCGCCGGTAAACGCGTTTTCGTCCGAAAACGTGTACGTTTGCACTTCGCGGCCACAGGGAAGCTGCTAGCCGGGAATTCTCTGCCTGGTTCTACCCGCTGCCCGGAACGCTACGCAGGGCAAAAGCGATTCTCGTCCTCCGTGCTTGCTTTTTCTCAGAAAGAGCCGTGGTGTGCGTTTTCGCCGGAAAACGTGTTTTCGGCGAAAACGTGTACGTTTGCACTTCCCGGCCACAGGGAAGCTGCTAGCCGGGAATTCTCTGCCTGGTTCTACCCGCTGCCCGGAACGCTACGCAGGGCAAAAGCGATTCTCGTCCTCCGTGCTTGCTTTTTCTCAGAAAGAGCCGTGGTGTGCGTTTTCGCCGGAAAACGCGTTTTCGGCCGAAAACCTGTACGTTTGCACTTCCCCGCCACAGGGAAGCTGCTAGCCGGGAATTCTCTGCCTGGTTCTACCCGCTGCCCGGAACGCTACGCAGGGCAAAAGCGATTCTCGTCCTCCGTGCTTGCTTTTTCTCAGAAAGAGCCGTGGTGTGCGTTTTCGCGGGAAAACGCGTTTTCGGCCAATAACGTGTACGTTTGCACTTCCCGGCCACAGGGAAGCTGCTAGCCGGGAATTCTCTGCCTGGTTCTACCCGCTGCCCGGAACACTACGCAGGGCAAAAGCGATTCTCGTCCTCCGTGCTTGCTTTTTCTCAGAAAGAGCCGTGGTGTGCGTTTTCGCCGGAAAACGCGTTTTCGGCCGAAAACGTGTACGTTTGCACTTCCCGGCCACAGGGAAGCTGCTAGCCGGGAATTCTCTGCCTGGTTCTACCCGCTGCCCGGAACGCTACGCAGGGCAAAAGCGATTCTCGTCCTCCGTGCTTGCTTTTTCTCAGAAAGAGCCGTGGTGTGCGTTTTCGCGGGAAAACGCGTTTTCGGCGAAAACGTGTACGTTTGCACTTCCCGGCCACAGGGAAGCTGCTAGCCGGGAATTCTCTGCCTGGTTCTACCCGCTGCCCGGAACACTACGCAGGGCAAAAGCGATTCTCGTCCTCCGTGCTTGCTTTTTCTCAGAAAGAGCCGTGGTGTGCGTTTTCGCCGGAAAACGCGTTTTCGGCCGAAAACGTGTACGTTTGCACTTCCCCGCCACAGGGAAGCTGCTAGCCGGGAATTCTCTGCCTGGTTCTACCCGCTGCCCGGAACGCTACGCAGGGCAAAAGCGATTCTCGTCCTCCGTGCTTGCTTTTTCTCAGAAAGAGCCGTGGTGTGCGTTTTCGCCGGAAAACGCGTTTTCGGCCGAAAACGTGTACGTTTGCACTTCCCGGCCACAGGGAAGCTGCTAGCCGGGAATTCTCTGCCTGGTTCTACCCGCTGCCCGGAACGCTACGCAGGGCAAAAGCGATTCTCGTCCTCCGTGCTTGCTTTTTCCCAGAAAGAGCCGTGGTGTGCCTTTTCGCTGGAAAACGCGTTTTCGGCCGAAAACGTGTACGTTTGCACTTCCCGGCCACAGGGAAGCTGCTAGCCGGGAATTCTCTGCCTGGTTCTACCCGCTGCCCGGAACGCTACGCAGGGCAAAAGCGATTCTCGTCCTCCGTGCTTGCTTTTTCTCAGAAAGAGCCGTGGTGTGCGTTTTCGCCGGTAAACGCGTTTTCGTCCGAAAACGTGTACGTTTGCACTTCCCCGCCACAGGGAAGCTGCTAGCCGGGAATTCTCTGCCTCGTTCTACCCGCTGCCCGGAACGCTACGCAGGGCAAAAGCGATTCTCGTCCTCCGTGCTTGCTTTTTCTCAGAAAGAGCCGTGGTGTGCGTTTTCGCGGGAAAACGCGTTTTCGGCGAAAACGTGTACGTTTGCACTTCCCCGCCACAGGGAAGCTGCTAGCCGGGAATTCTCTGCCTCGTTCTACCCGCTGCCCGGAACGCTACGCAGGGCAAAAGCGATTCTCGTCCTCCGTGCTTGCTTTTTCTCAGAAAGAGCCGTGGTGTGCGTTTTCGCCGCAAAACGCGTTTTCGGCCGAAAACGTGTACGTTTGCACTTCCCCGCCACAGGGAAGCTGCTAGCCGGGAATTCTCTGCCTGGTTCTACCCGCTGCCCGGAACGCTACGCAGGGCAAAAGCGATTCTCGTCCTCCGTGCTTGCTTTTTCTCAGAAAGAGCCGTGGTGTGCGTTTTCGCCGGAAAACGCGTTTTCGGCCGAAAACGTGTACGTTTGCACTTCCCGGCCACAGGGAAGCTGCTAGCCGGGAATTCTCTGCCTGGTTCTACCCGCTGCCCGGAACGCTACGCAGGGCAAAAGCGATTCTCGTCCTCCGTGCTTGCTTTTTCCCAGAAAGAGCCGTGGTGTGCCTTTTCGCCGGTAAACGCGTTTTCGGCCGAAAACGTGTACGTTTGCACTTCCCGGCCACAGGGAAGCTGCTAGCCGGGAATTCTCTGCCTGGTTCTACCCGCTGCCCGGAACGCTACGCAGGGCAAAAGCGATTCTCGTCCTCCGTGCTTGCTTTTTCTCAGAAAGAGCCGCGGTGTGCGTTTTCGCCGGTAAACGCGTTTTCGTCCGAAAACGTGTACGTTTGCACTTCCCGGCCACAGGGAAGCTGCTAGCCGGGAATTCTCTGCCTGGTTCTACCCGCTGCCCGGAACGCTACGCAGGGCAAAAGCGATTCTCGTCCTCCGTGCTTGCTTTTTCTCAGAAAGAGCCGTGGTGTGCGTTTTCGCCGGAAAACGTGTTTTCGGCGAAAACGTGTACGTTTGCACTTCCCGGCCACAGGGAAGCTGCTAGCCGGGAATTCTCTGCCTGGTTCTACCCGCTGCCCGGAACGCTACGCAGGGCAAAAGCGATTCTCGTCCTCCGTGCTTGCTTTTTCTCAGAAAGAGCCGTGGTGTGCGTTTTCGCCGGAAAACGCGTTTTCGTCCGAAAACCTGTACGTTTGCACTTCCCCGCCACAGGGAAGCTGCTAGCCGGGAATTCTCTGCCTGGTTCTACCCGCTGCCCGGAACGCTACGCAGGGCAAAAGCGATTCTCGTCCTCCGTGCTTGCTTTTTCTCAGAAAGAGCCGTGTTGTGCGTTTTCGCGGGAAAACGCGTTTTCGGCCGATAACGTGTACGTTTGCACTTCCCGGCCACAGGGAAGCTGCTAGCCGGGAATTCTCTGCCTGGTTCTACCCGCTGCCCGGAACACTACGCAGGGCAAAAGCGATTCTCGTCCTCCGTGCTTGCTTTTTCTCAGAAAGAGCCGTGGTGTGCGTTTTCGCCGGAAAACGCGTTTTCGGCCGAAAACGTGTACGTTTGCACTTCCCCGCCACAGGGAAGCTGCTAGCCGGGAATTCTCTGCCTGGTTCTACCCGCTGCCCGGAACACTACGCAGGGCAAAAGCGATTCTCGTCCTCCGTGCTTGCTTTTTCTCAGAAAGAGCCGTGGTGTGCGTTTTCGCCGGAAAACGCGTTTTTGGCCGAAAACGTGTACGTTTGCACTTCCCGGCCACAGGGAAGCTGCTAGCCGGGAATTCTCTGCCTGGTTCTACCCGCTGCCCGGAACGCTACGCAGGGCAAAAGCGATTCTCGTCCTCCGTGCTTGCTTTTTCCCAGAAAGAGCCGTGGTGTGCGTTTTCGCTGGAAAAGGCGTTTTCGGCCGAAAACGTGTACGTTTGCACTTCCCGGCCACAGGGAAGCTGCTAGCCGGGAATTCTCTGCCTGGTTCTACCCGCTGCCCGGAACGCTACGCAGGGCAAAAGCGATTCTCGTCCTCCGTGCTTGCTTTTTCTCAGAAAGAGCCGCGGTGTGCGTTTTCGCCGGTAAACGCGTTTTCGTCCGAAAACGTGTACGTTTGCACTTCCCGGCCACAGGGAAGCTGCTAGCCGGGAATTCTCTGCCTGGTTCTACCCGCTGCCCGGAACGCTACGCAGGGCAAAAGCGATTCTCGTCCTCCGTGCTTGCTTTTTCTCAGAAAGAGCCGTGGTGTGCGTTTTCGCCGGAAAACGTGTTTTCGGCGAAAACGTGTACGTTTGCACTTCCCGGCCACAGGGAAGCTGCTAGCCGGGAATTCTCTGCCTGGTTCTACCCGCTGCCCGGAACGCTACGCAGGGCAAAAGCGATTCTCGTCCTCCGTGCTTGCTTTTTCTCAGAAAGAGCCGTGGTGTGCGTTTTCGCCGGAAAACGCGTTTTCGGCCGAAAACGTGTACGTTTGCACTTCCCCGCCACAGGGAAGCTGCTAGCCGGGAATTCTCTGCCTGGTTCTACCCGCTGCCCGGAACGCTACGCAGGGCAAAAGCGATTCTCGTCCTCCGTGCTTGCTTTTTCTCAGAAAGAGCCGTGTTGTGCGTTTTCGCGGGAAAACGCGTTTTCGGCCGATAACGTGTACGTTTGCACTTCCCGGCCACAGGGAAGCTGCTAGCCGGGAATTCTCTGCCTGGTTCTACCCGCTGCCCGGAACACTACGCAGGGCAAAAGCGATTCTCGTCCTCCGTGCTTGCTTTTTCTCAGAAAGAGCCGTGGTGTGCGTTTTCGCCGGAAAACGCGTTTTCGGCCGAAAACGTGTACGTTTGCACTTCCCCGCCACAGGGAAGCTGCTAGCCGGGAATTCTCTGCCTGGTTCTACCCGCTGCCCGGAACGCTACGCAGGGCAAAAGCGATTCTCGTCCTCCGTGCTTGCTTTTTCTCAGAAAGAGCCGTGGTGTGCGTTTTCGCCGGAAAACGCGTTTTCGGCCGAAAACGTGTACGTTTGCACTTCCCGGCCACAGGGAAGCTGCTAGCCGGGAATTCTCTGCCTGGTTCTACCCGCTGCCCGGAACGCTACGCAGGGCAAAAGCGATTCTCGTCCTCCGTGCTTGCTTTTTCCCAGAAAGAGCCGTGGTGTGCCTTTTCGCTGGAAAACGCGTTTTCGGCCGAAAACGTGTACGTTTGCACTTCCCGGCCACAGGGAAGCTGCTAGCCGGGAATTCTCTGCCTGGTTCTACCCGCTGCCCGGAACGCTACGCAGGGCAAAAGCGATTCTCGTCCTCCGTGCTTGCTTTTTCTCAGAAAGAGCCGTGGTGTGCGTTTTCGCCGGTAAACGCGTTTTCGTCCGAAAACGTGTACGTTTGCACTTCCCCGCCACAGGGAAGCTGCTAGCCGGGAATTCTCTGCCTCGTTCTACCCGCTGCCCGGAACGCTACGCAGGGCAAAAGCGATTCTCGTCCTCCGTGCTTGCTTTTTCTCAGAAAGAGCCGTGGTGTGCGTTTTCGCGGGAAAACGCGTTTTCGGCGAAAACGTGTACGTTTGCACTTCCCCGCCACAGGGAAGCTGCTAGCCGGGAATTCTCTGCCTCGTTCTACCCGCTGCCCGGAACGCTACGCAGGGCAAAAGCGATTCTCGTCCTCCGTGCTTGCTTTTTCTCAGAAAGAGCCGTGGTGTGCGTTTTCGCCGCAAAACGCGTTTTCGGCCGAAAACGTGTACGTTTGCACTTCCCCGCCACAGGGAAGCTGCTAGCCGGGAATTCTCTGCCTGGTTCTACCCGCTGCCCGGAACGCTACGCAGGGCAAAAGCGATTCTCGTCCTCCGTGCTTGCTTTTTCTCAGAAAGAGCCGTGGTGTGCGTTTTCGCCGGAAAACGCGTTTTCGGCCGAAAACGTGTACGTTTGCACTTCCCGGCCACAGGGAAGCTGCTAGCCGGGAATTCTCTGCCTGGTTCTACCCGCTGCCCGGAACGCTACGCAGGGCAAAAGCGATTCTCGTCCTCCGTGCTTGCTTTTTCCCAGAAAGAGCCGTGGTGTGCCTTTTCGCTGGAAAACGCGTTTTCGGCCGAAAACGTGTACGTTTGCACTTCCCGGCCACAGGGAAGCTGCTAGCCGGGAATTCTCTGCCTGGTTCTACCCGCTGCCCGGAACGCTACGCAGGGCAAAAGCGATTCTCGTCCTCCGTGCTTGCTTTTTCTCAGAAAGAGCCGCGGTGTGCGTTTTCGCCGGTAAACGCGTTTTCGTCCGAAAACGTGTACGTTTGCACTTCCCGGCCACAGGGAAGCTGCTAGCCGGGAATTCTCTGCCTGGTTCTACCCGCTGCCCGGAACGCTACGCAGGGCAAAAGCGATTCTCGTCCTCCGTGCTTGCTTTTTCTCAGAAAGAGCCGTGGTGTGCGTTTTCGCCGGAAAACGTGTTTTCGGCGAAAACGTGTACGTTTGCACTTCCCGGCCACAGGGAAGCTGCTAGCCGGGAATTCTCTGCCTGGTTCTACCCGCTGCCCGGAACGCTACGCAGGGCAAAAGCGATTCTCGTCCTCCGTGCTTGCTTTTTCTCAGAAAGAGCCGTGGTGTGCGTTTTCGCCGGAAAACGCGTTTTCGTCCGAAAACCTGTACGTTTGCACTTCCCCGCCACAGGGAAGCTGCTAGCCGGGAATTCTCTGCCTGGTTCTACCCGCTGCCCGGAACGCTACGCAGGGCAAAAGCGATTCTCGTCCTCCGTGCTTGCTTTTTCTCAGAAAGAGCCGTGTTGTGCGTTTTCGCGGGAAAACGCGTTTTCGGCCGATAACGTGTACGTTTGCACTTCCCGGCCACAGGGAAGCTGCTAGCCGGGAATTCTCTGCCTGGTTCTACCCGCTGCCCGGAACACTACGCAGGGCAAAAGCGATTCTCGTCCTCCGTGCTTGCTTTTTCTCAGAAAGAGCCGTGGTGTGCGTTTTCGCCGGAAAACGCGTTTTCGGCCGAAAACGTGTACGTTTGCACTTCCCCGCCACAGGGAAGCTGCTAGCCGGGAATTCTCTGCCTGGTTCTACCCGCTGCCCGGAACACTACGCAGGGCAAAAGCGATTCTCGTCCTCCGTGCTTGCTTTTTCTCAGAAAGAGCCGTGGTGTGCGTTTTCGCCGGAAAACGCGTTTTTGGCCGAAAACGTGTACGTTTGCACTTCCCGGCCACAGGGAAGCTGCTAGCCGGGAATTCTCTGCCTGGTTCTACCCGCTGCCCGGAACGCTACGCAGGGCAAAAGCGATTCTCGTCCTCCGTGCTTGCTTTTTCCCAGAAAGAGCCGTGGTGTGCGTTTTCGCTGGAAAAGGCGTTTTCGGCCGAAAACGTGTACGTTTGCACTTCCCGGCCACAGGGAAGCTGCTAGCCGGGAATTCTCTGCCTGGTTCTACCCGCTGCCCGGAACGCTACGCAGGGCAAAAGCGATTCTCGTCCTCCGTGCTTGCTTTTTCTCAGAAAGAGCCGCGGTGTGCGTTTTCGCCGGTAAACGCGTTTTCGTCCGAAAACGTGTACGTTTGCACTTCCCGGCCACAGGGAAGCTGCTAGCCGGGAATTCTCTGCCTGGTTCTACCCGCTGCCCGGAACGCTACGCAGGGCAAAAGCGATTCTCGTCCTCCGTGCTTGCTTTTTCTCAGAAAGAGCCGTGGTGTGCGTTTTCGCCGGAAAACGTGTTTTCGGCGAAAACGTGTACGTTTGCACTTCCCGGCCACAGGGAAGCTGCTAGCCGGGAATTCTCTGCCTGGTTCTACCCGCTGCCCGGAACGCTACGCAGGGCAAAAGCGATTCTCGTCCTCCGTGCTTGCTTTTTCTCAGAAAGAGCCGTGGTGTGCGTTTTCGCCGGAAAACGCGTTTTCGGCCGAAAACGTGTACGTTTGCACTTCCCCGCCACAGGGAAGCTGCTAGCCGGGAATTCTCTGCCTGGTTCTACCCGCTGCCCGGAACGCTACGCAGGGCAAAAGCGATTCTCGTCCTCCGTGCTTGCTTTTTCTCAGAAAGAGCCGTGTTGTGCGTTTTCGCGGGAAAACGCGTTTTCGGCCGATAACGTGTACGTTTGCACTTCCCGGCCACAGGGAAGCTGCTAGCCGGGAATTCTCTGCCTGGTTCTACCCGCTGCCCGGAACACTACGCAGGGCAAAAGCGATTCTCGTCCTCCGTGCTTGCTTTTTCTCAGAAAGAGCCGTGGTGTGCGTTTTCGCCGGAAAACGCGTTTTCGGCCGAAAACGTGTACGTTTGCACTTCCCGGCCACAGGGAAGCTGCTAGCCGGGAATTCTCTGCCTGGTTCTACCCGCTGCCCGGAACACTACGCAGGGCAAAAGCGATTCTCGTCCTCCGTGCTTGCTTTTTCTCAGAAAGAGCCGTGGTGTGCGTTTTCGCCAGAAAACGCGTTTTCGGCCGAAAACGTGTACGTTTGCACTTCCCCGCCACAGGGAAGCTGCTAGCCGGGAATTCTCTGCCTGGTTATACCCGCTGCCCGCAACGCTACGCAGGGCAAAAGCGATTCTCGTCCTCCGTGCTTGCTTTTTCTCAGAAAGAGCCGTGGTGTGCGTTTTCGCCGGTAAACGCGTTTTCGGCCGAAAACGTGTACGTTTGCACTTCCCCGCCACAGGGAAGCTGCTAGCCGGGAATTCTCTGCCTGGTTCTACCCGCTGCCCGGAACGCTACGCAGGGCAAAAGCGATTCTCGTCCTCCGTGCTTGCTTTTTCTCAGAAAGAGCCATGGTGTGCTTTTTCGCCGGAAAACGCGTTTTCGGCCGAAAACGTGTACGTTTGCACTTCCCGGCCACAGGGAAGCTGCTAGCCGGGAATTCGCTGCCTATTTCTACCCGCTGCTCAGAACGCTACGCAGGGCAAAAGCGATTCTCGTCCTCCGTGCTTGCTTTTTCTCAGAAAGAGCCGTGGTGTGCGTTTTCGCCGGAAAACGCGTTTTCGGCCGAAAACGTGTACGTTTGCACTTCCCCGCCACAGGGAAGCTGCTAGCCGGGAATTCTCTGCCTCGTTCTACCCGCTGCCCGGAACGCTACGCAGGGCAAAAGCGATTCTCGTCCTCCGTGCTTGCTTTTTCTCAGAAAGAGCCATGGTGTGCTTTTTCTCCGGAAAACGCGTTTTCGGCCGGAAACGTGTACGTTTGCACTTCCCGGCCACAGGGAAGCTGCTAGCCGGGAATTCGCTGCCTGGTTCTACCCGCTGCCCGGAACGCTACGCAGGGCAAAAGCGATTCTCGTCCTCCGTGCTTGCTTTTTCTCAGAAAGAGCCGTGGTGTGCTTTTTCGCCAGAAAACGCTTTTTCGGCCGAAAACGTGTACGTTTGCACTTCCCCGCCACAGGGAAGCTGCTAGCCGGGAATTCTCTGCCTGGTTCTACCCGCTGCTCAGAACGCTACGCAGGGCATAAGCGATTCTCGTCCTCCGTGCTTGCTTTTTCTCAGAAAGAGCCGTGGTGTGCGTTTTCGCCGGAAAACGCGTTTTCGGCCGAAAACGTGTACGTTTGCACTTCCCGGCCACAGGGAAGCTGCTAGCCGGGAATTCTCTGCCTGGTTCTACCCGCTGCCCGGAACGCTACGCAGGGCAAAAGCGATTCTCGTCCTCCGTGCTTGCTTTTTCTCAGAAAGAGCCGTGGTGTGCGTTTTCGCCGGAAAACGCGTTTTCGGCCGAAAACGTGTACGTTTGCACTTCCCCGCCACAGGGAAGCTGCTAGACGGGAATTCTCTGCCTGGTTCTACCCGCTGCTCAGAACGCTACGCAGGGCAAAAGCGATTCTCGTCCTCCGTGCTTGCTTTTTCTCAGAAAGAGCCGTGGTGTGCGTTTTCGCGGGAAAACGCGTTTTCGGCCGAAAACGTGTACGTTTGCACTTCCCGGACACAGGGCAGCTGCTAGCCGGGAATTCTCTGCCTGGTTCTACCCGCTGCCCGGAACGCTACGCAGGGCAAAAGCGATTCTCGTCCTCCGTGCTTGCTTTTTCTCAGAAAGAGCCGTGGTGTGCGTTTTCGCCGGAAAACGCGTTTTCGGCGAAAACGTGTACGTTTGCACTTCCCGGCCACAGGGAAGATGCTAGCCGGGAATTCTCTGCCTGGTTCTACCCGCTGCCCGGAACGCTACGCAGGGCAAAAGCGGTTCTCGTCCTCCGTGCTTGCTTTTTCTCAGAAAGAGCCGTGGTGTGCGTTTTCGCCGGAAAACGCGTTTTCGGCCGAAAACGTGTACGTTTGCACTTCCCCGCCACAGGGAAGCTGCTAGACGGGAATTCTCTGCCTGGTTCTACCCGCTGCCCGGAACGCTACGCAGGGCAAAAGCGATTCTCGTCCTCCGTGCTTGCTTTTTCTCAGAAAGAGCCGTGGTGTGCGTTTTCGCGGGAAAACGCGTTTTCGGCCGAAAACGTGTACGTTTGCACTTCCCGGCCACAGGGAAGCTGCTAGCCGGGAATTTTCTGCCTGGTTCTACCCGCTGCCCGGAACACTACGCAGGGCAAAAGCGATTCTCGTCCTCCGTGCTTGCTTTTTCTCAGAAAGAGCCGTGGTGTGCGTTTTCGCCGGAAAACGCGTTTTCGGCCGAAAACGTGTACGTTTGCACTTCCCCGCCACAGGGAAGCTGCTAGCCGGGAATTCTCTGCCTGGTTCTACCCGCTGCCCGGAACGCTACGCAGGGCAAAAGCGATTCTCGTCCTCCGTGCTTGCTTTTTCTCAGAAAGAGCCGTGGTTTGCGTTTTCGCCGGAAAACGCGTTTTCGGCCGAAAACGTGTACGTTTGCACTTCCCGGCCACAGGGAAGCTGCTAGCCGGGAATTTTCTGCCTGGTTCTACCCGCTGCCCGGAACGCTACGCAGGGCAAAAGCGATTCTCGTCCTCCGTGCTTGCTTTCTCTCAGAAAGAGCCGTGGTGTGCGTTTTCGCCGGAAAACGCGTTTTCGGCCGAAAACGTGTACGTTTGCACTTCCCGGCCACAGGGAAGCTGCTAGCCGGGAATTCGCTGCCTGGTTCTACCCGCTGCCCGGAACGCTACGCAGGGCAAAAGCGATTCTCGTCCTCCGTGCTTGCTTTTTCTCAGAAAGAGCCGTGGTGTGCGTTTTCGCCGGAAAACGTGTTTTCGGCGAAAACGTGTACGTTTGCACTTCCCGGCCACAGGGAAGCTGCTAGCCGGGAATTCTCTGCCTGGTTCTACCCGCTGCCCGGAACGCTACGCAGGGCAAAAGCGATTCTCGTCCTCCGTGCTTGCTTTTTCTCAGAAAGAGCCGTGGTGTGCGTTTTCGCCGGAAAACGCGTTTTCGGCCGAAAACGTGTACGTTTGCACTTCCCGGCCACAGGGAAGCTGCTAGCCGGGAATTCTCTGCCTCGTTCTACCCGCTGCCCGGAACGCTACGCAGGGCAAAAGCGATTCTCGTCCTCCGTGCTTGCTTTTTCTCAGAAAGAGCCGTGGTGTGCGTTTTCGCGGGAAAACGCGTTTTCGGCCGAAAACGTGTACGTTTGCACTTCCCCGCCACAGGGAAGCTGCTAGCCGGGAATTCTCTGCCTGGTTCTACCCGCTGCCCGGAACGCTACGCAGGGCAAAAGCGATTCTCGTCCTCCGTGCTTGCTTTTTCTCAGAAAGAGCCGTGGTGTGCGTTTTCGCCGGAAAACGCGTTTTCGGCCGAAAACGTGTACGTTTGCACTTCCCGGCCACAGGGAAGCTGCTAGCCGGGAATTCTCTGCCTGGTTCTACCCGCTGCCCGGAACACTACGCAGGGCAAAAGCGATTCTCGTCCTCCGTGCTTGCTTTTTCTCAGAAAGAGCCATGGTGTGCTTTTTCGCCAGATAAAGCGTTTTCGGCTGAAAACGTGTACGTTTGCACTTCCCGGCCACAGGGAAGCTGCTAGACGGGAATTCTCTGCCTGGTTCTACCCGCTGCCAGGAACGCTACGCAGGGCAAAAACGATTCTCGTCCTCCGTGCTTGCTTTTTCTCAGAAAGAGCCATGGTGTGCGTTTTCGCCGGAAAACGCGTTTTCGGCCGAAAACGTGTACGTTTGCACTTCCCGGCCACAGGGAAGCTGCTAGCCGGGAATTCTCTGCCTGGTTCTACCCGCTGCCCGGAACGCTACGCAGGGCAAAAGCGATTCTCTTCCTCCGTGCTTGCTTTTTCTCAGAAAGAGCCGTGGTGTGCGTTTTCGCCGTAAAACGCGTTTTCGGCCGAAAACGTGTACGTTTGCACTTCCCCGCCACAGGGAAGCTGCTAGACGGGAATTCTCTGCCTGGTTCTACCCGCTGCCCGGAACGCTACGCAGGGCAAAAGCGATTCTCGTCCTCCGTGCTTGCTTTTTCTCAGAAAGAGCCATGGTTTGCTTTTTCGCCGGAAAACGCGTTTTCGGCCGAAAACGTGTACGTTTGCACTTCCCGGCCACAGGGAAGCTGCTAGCCGGCAATTCGCTGCCTATTTCTACCCGCTGCCCGGAACGCTACGCAGGGCAAAAGCGATTCTCGTCCTCCGTGCTTGCTTTTTCTCAGAAAGAGCCGTGGTGTGCGTTTTCGCCGGAAAACGCGTTTTCGGCCGAAAACGTGTACGTTTGCACTTCCCCGCCACAGGGAAGCTGCTAGCCGGGAATTCTCTGCCTGGTTCTACCCGCTGCCCGGAACGCTACGCAGGGCAAAAGCGATTCTCGTCCTCCGTGCTTGCTTTCTCTCAGAAAGAGCCGTGGTGTGCGTTTTCACCGGAAAACGCGTTTTCGGCCGAAAACGTGTACGTTTGCACTTCCCGGCCACAGGGAAGCTGCTAGCTGGGAATTCTCTGCCTGGTTCTACCCGCTGCCCGGAACGCTACGCAGGGCAAAAGCGATTCTCGTCCTCCGTGCTTGCTTTTTCTCAGAAAGAGCCGTGGTGTGCGTTTTCGCGGGAAAACGCGTTTTCGGCCGAAAACGTGTACGTTTGCACTTCCCGGCCACAGGGAAGCTGCTAGCCGGGAATTCTCTGCCTGGTTCTACCCGCTGCCCGGAACGCTACGCAGGGCAAAAGCGATTCTCGTCCTCCGTGCTTGCTTTTTCTCAGAAAGAGCCGTGGTGTGCGTTTTCGCCGGAAAACGCGTTTTCGGCCGAAAACGTGTACGTTTGCACTTCCCGGCCACAGGGAAGCTGCTAGCCGGGAATTCGCTGCCTATTTCTACCCGCTGCCCGGAACGCTACGCAGGGCAAAAGCGATTCTCGTCCTCCGTGCTTGCTTTTTCTCAGAAAGAGCCGTGGTGTGCGTTTTCGCCGGAAAACGCGTTTTCGGCCGAAAACGTGTACGTTTGCACTTCCCGGCCACAGGGAAGCTGCTAGCCGGGAATTTTCTGCCTGGTTCTACCCGCTGCCCGGAACGCTACGCAGGGCAAAAGCGATTCTCGTCCTCCGTGCTTGCTTTCTCTCAGAAAGAGCCGTGGTGTGCGTTTTCGCCGGAAAACGCGTTTTCGGCCGAAAACGTGTACGTTTGCACTTCCCGGCCACAGGGAAGCTGCTAGCCGGGAATTCGCTGCCTGGTTCTACCCGCTGCCCGGAACGCTACGCAGGGCAAAAGCGATTCTCGTCCTCCGTGCTTGCTTTTTCTCAGAAAGAGCCGTGGTGTGCGTTTTCGCCGGAAAACGTGTTTTCGGCGAAAACGTGTACGTTTGCACTTCCCGGCCACAGGGAAGCTGCTAGCCGGGAATTCTCTGCCTGGTTCTACCCGCTGGCCGGAACGCTACGCAGGGCAAAAGCGATTCTCGTCCTCCGTGCTTGCTTTTTCTCAGAAAGAGCCGTGGTGTGCGTTTTCGCGGGAAAACGCGTTTTCGGCCGAAAACGTGTACGTTTGCACTTCCCGGCCACAGGGAAGCTGCTAGCCGGGAATTCTCTGCCTCGTTCTACCCGCTGCCCGGAACGCTACGCAGGGCAAAAGCGATTCTCGTCCTCCGTGCTTGCTTTTTCTCAGAAAGAGCCGTGGTGTGCGTTTTCGTCGGAAAACGCGTTTTCGGCCGAAAACGTGTACGTTTGCACTTCCCGGCCACAGGGAAGCTGCTAGCCGGGAATTCTCTGCCTGGTTCTACCCGCTGCCCGGAACACTACGCAGGGCAAAAGCGATTCTCGTCCTCCGTGCTTGCTTTTTCTCAGAAAGAGCCATGGTGTGCTTTTTCGCCAGATAAAGCGTTTTCGGCTGAAAACGTGTACGTTTGCACTTCCCGGCCACAGGGAAGCTGCTAGCCGGGAATTCTCTGCCTGGTTCTACCCGCTGCCCGGAACGCTACGCAGGGCAAAAACGATTCTCGTCCTCCGTGCTTGCTTTTTCTCAGAAAGAGCCATGGTGTGCGTTTTCGCCGGAAAACGCGTTTTCGGCTGAAAACGTGTACGTTTGCACTTCCCGGCCACAGGGAAGCTGCTAGCCGGGAATTCTCTGCCTGGTTCTACCCGCTGCCCGGAACGCTACGCAGGGCAAAAGCGATTCTCTTCCTCCGTGCTTGCTTTTTCTCAGAAAGAGCCGTGGTGTGCGTTTTCGCCGGAAAACGCGTTTTCGGCCGAAAACGTGTACGTTTGCACTTCCCGGCCACAGGGAAGCTGCTAGCCGGCAATTCGCTGCCTATTTCTACCCGCTGCTCAGAACGCTACGCAGGGCAAAAGCGATTCTCGTCCTCCGTGCTTGCTTTTTCTCAGAAAGAGCCGTGGTGTGCGTTTTCGCCGGAAAACGCGTTTTCGGCCGAAAACGTGTACGTTTGCACTTCCCCGCCACAGGGAAGCTGCTAGCCGGGAATTCTCTGCCTGGTTCTACCCGCTGCCCGGAACGCTACGCAGGGCAAAAGCGATTCTCGTCCTCCGTGCTTGCTTTCTCTCAGAAAGAGCCGTGGTGTGCGTTTTCGCCGGAAAACGCGTTTTCGGCCGAAAACGTGTACGTTTGCACTTCCCGGCCACAGGGAAGCTGCTAGCCGGGAATTCTCTGCCTGGTTCTACCCGCTGCCCGGAACGCTACGCAGGGCAAAAGCGATTCTCGTCCTCCGTGCTTGCTTTTTCTCAGAAAGAGCCGTGGTGTGCGTTTTCGCCGGAAAACGTGTTTTCGGCGAAAACGTGTACGTTTGCACTTCCCGGCCACAGGGAAGCTGCTAGCCGGGAATTCTCTGCCTGGTTCTACCCGCTGCCCGGAACGCTACGCAGGGCAAAAGCGATTCTCGTCCTCCGTGCTTGCTTTTTCTCAGAAAGAGCCGTGGTGTGCGTTTTCGCGGGAAAACGCGTTTTCGGCCGAAAACGTGTACGTTTGCACTTCCCCGCCACAGGGAAGCTGCTAGCCGGGAATTCTCTGCCTGGTTCTACCCGCTGCCCGGAACGCTACGCAGGGCAAAAGCGATTCTCGTCCTCCGTGCTTGCTTTTTCTCAGAAAGAGCCGTGGTGTGCGTTTTCGCCGGAAAACGCGTTTTCGGCCGAAAACGTGTACGTTTGCACTTCCCGGCCACAGGGAAGCTGCTAGCCGGGAATTCGCTGCCTATTTCTACCCGCTGCCCGGAACGCTACGCAGGGCAAAAGCGATTCTCGTCCTCCGTGCTTGCTTTTTCTCAGAAAGAGCCGTGGTGTGCGTTTTCGCCGGAAAACGCGTTTTCGGCCGAAAACTTGTACGTTTGCACTTCCCGGCCACAGGGAAGCTGCTAGCCGGGAATTCTCTGCCTGGTTCTACCCGCTGCCCGGAACGCTACGCAGGGCAAAAGCGATTCTCGTCCTCCGTGCTTGCTTTTTCTCAGAAAGAGCCATGGTGTGCTTTTTCGCCAGAAAAAGCGTTTTCGGCTGAAAACGTGTACGTTTGCACTTCCCCACCACAGGGAAGCTGCTAGACGGGAATTCTCTGCCTGGTTCTACCCGCTGCCAGGAACGCTACGCAGGGCAAAAACGATTCTCGTCCTCCGTGCTTGCTTTTTCTCAGAAAGAGCCATGGTGTGCGTTTTCGCCGGAAAACGCGTTTTCGGCCGAAAACGTGTACGTTTGCACTTCCCGGCCACAGGGAAGCTGCTAGCCGGCAATTCGCTGCCTGGTTCTACCCGCTGCCCGGAACGCTACGCAGGGCAAAAGCGATTCTCTTCCTCCGTGCTTGCTTTTTCTCAGAAAGAGCCGTGGTGTGCGTTTTCGCCGGAAAACGCGTTTTCGGCCGAAAACGTGTACGTTTGCACTTCCCGGCCACAGGGAAGCTGCTAGCCGGGAATTCTCTGCCTGGTTCTACCCGCTGCCCGGAACGCTACGCAGGGCAAAATCGATTCTCGTCCTCCGTGCATGCTTTTTCTCAGAAAGAGCCGTGGTGTGCGTTTTCGCCGGAAAACGCGTTTTCGGCCGAAAACGTGTACGTTTGCACTTCCCGGCCACAGGGAAGCTGCTAGCCGGGAATTCTCTGCCTGGTTCTACCCGCTGCCCGGAACGCTACGCAGGGCAAAAGCGATTCTCGTCCTCCGTGCTTGCTTTTTCTCAGAAAGAGCCATGGTGTGCTTTTTCGCCAGAAAACGCTTTTTCGGCCGAAAACGTGTACGTTTGCACTTCCCCGCCACAGGGAAGCTGCTAGCCGGGAATTCTCTGCCTGGTTCTACCCGCTGCTCAGAACGCTACGCAGGGCAAAAGCGATTCTCGTCCTCCGTGCTTGCTTTTTCTCAGAAAGAGCCGTGGTGTGCGTTTTCGCCGGAAAACGCGTTTTCGGCCGAAAACGTGTACGTTTGCACTTCCCGGCCACAGGGAAGCTGCTAGCCGGGAATTCTCTGCCTCGTTCTACCCGCTGCCCGGAACGCTACGCAGGGCAAAAGCGATTCTCGTCCTCCGTGCTTGCTTTTTCTCAGAAAGAGCCGTGGTGTGCGTTTTCGCGGGAAAACGCGTTTTCGGCCGAAAACGTGTACGTTTGCACTTCCCGGCCACAGGGCAGCTGCTAGCCGGGAATTCTCTGCCTGGTTCTACCCGCTGCCCGGAACGCTTGGCAGGGCAAAAGCGATTCTCGTCCTCCGTGCTTGCTTTTTCTCAGAAAGAGCCGTGGTGTGCGTTTTCGCCGGAAAACGCGTTTTCGGCCGAAAACGTGTACGTTTGCACTTCCCGGCCACAGGGAAGCTGCTAGCCGGGAATTCTCTGCCTGGTTCTACCCGCTGCCCGGAACGCTACGCAGGGCAAAAGCGATTCTCGTCCTCCGTGCTTGCTTTTTCTCAGAAAGAGCCGTGGTGTGCGTTTTCGCCGGAAAACGCGTTTTCGGCCGAAAACCTGTACGTTTGCACTTCCCGGCCACAGGGAAGCTGCTAGCCGGGAATTCTCTGCCTGGTTCTACCCGCTGCCCGGAACACTACGCAGGGCAAAAGCGATTCTCGTCCTCCGTGCTTGCTTTTTCTCAGAAAGAGCCGTGGTGTGCGTTTTCGCCAGTAAACGCGTTTTTGGCCGAAAACGTGTACGTTTGCACTTCCCCGCCACAGGGAAGCTGCTAGCCGGGAATTCTCTGCCTGGTTCTACCCGCTGCCCGGAACGCTACGCAGGGCAAAAGCGATTCTCGTCCTCCGTGCTTGCTTTTTCTCAGAAAGAGCCGTGGTGTGCGTTTTCGCCGGAAAACGCGTTTTCGGCCGAAAACGTGTACGTTTGCACTTCCCCGCCACAGGGAAGCTGCTAGCCGGGAATTCTCTGCCTGGTTCTACCCGCTGCCCGGAACGCTACGCAGGGCAAAAGCGATTCTCGTCCTCCGTGCTTGCTTTTTCTCAGAAAGAGCCGTGGTGTGCGTTTTCGCCGGAAAACGCGTTTTCGGCCGAAAACGTGTACGTTTGCACTTCCCGGCCACAGGGAAGCTGCTAGCCGGGAATTCTCTGCCTCGTTCTACCCGCTGCCCGGAACGCTACGCAGGGCAAAAGCGATTCTCGTCCTCCGTGCTTGCTTTTTCTCAGAAAGAGGCATGGTGTGCTTTTTCGCCGGAAAACGCGTTTTCGGCCGAAAACGTGTACGTTTGCACTTCCCCGCCACAGGGAAGCTGCTAGCCGGGAATTCTCTGCCTGGTTCTACCCGCTGCCCGGAACGCTACGCAGGGCAAAAGCGATTCTCGTCCTCCGTGCTTGCTTTTTCTCAGAAAGAGCCGTGGTGTGCGTTTTCGCGGGAAAACGCGTTTTCGGCCGAAAACGTGTACGTTTGCACTTCCCGGCCACAGGGAAGCTGCTAGCCGGGAATTCTCTGCCTGGTTCTACCCGCTGCCCGGAACGCTACGCAGGGCAAAAGCGATTCTCGTCCTCCGTGCTTGCTTTTTCTCAGAAAGAGCCGTGGTGTGCGTTTTCGCCGGAAAACGCGTTTTCGGCCGAAAACGTGTACGTTTGCACTTCCCGGCCACAGGGAAGCTGCTAGCCGGGAATTCTCTGCCTGGTTCTACCCGCTGCCCGGAACGCTACGCAGGGCAAAAGCGATTCTCGTCCTCCGTGCTTGCTTTTTCTCAGAAAGAGCCGTGGTGTGCGTTTTCGCCGGTAAACGCGTTTTCGGCCGAAAACGTGTACGTTTGCACTTCCCGGCCACAGGGAAGCTGCTAGACGGGAATTCTCTGCCTGGTTCTACCCGCTGCCCGGAACGCTACGCAGGGCAAAAGCGATTCTCGTCCTCCGTGCTTGCTTTTTCTCAGAAAGAGCCGTGGTGTGCGTTTTCGCCGGAAAACGTGTTTTCGGCGAAAACGTGTACGTTTGCACTTCCCGGCCACAGGGAAGCTGCTAGCCGGGAATTCTCTGCCTGGTTCTACCCGTTGCCGGAACGCTACGCAGGGCAAAAGCGATTCTCGTCCTCCGTGCTTGCTTTTTCTCAGAAAGAGCCGTGGTGTGCGTTTTCGCGGGAAAACGGGTTTTCGGCCGAAAACGTTTACGTTTGCACTTCCCGGCCACAGGGAAGCTGCTAGCCGGGAATTCTCTGCCTGGTTCTACCCGCTGCCCGGAACGCTACGCAGGGCAAAAGCGATTTTCGTCCTCCGTGCTTGCTTTTTCTCAGAAAGAGCCGTGGTGTGCGTTTTCGCCGGAAAACGCGTTTTCGGCCGAAAACGTGTACGTTTGCACTTCCCCGCCACAGGGAAGCTGCTAGCCGGGAATTCTCTGCCTGGTTCTACCCGCTGCCCGGAACGCTACGCAGGGCAAAAGCGATTCTCGTCCTCCGTGCTTTCTTTTTCTCAGAAAGAGCCGTGGTGTGCGTTTTCGCCGGTAAACGCGTTTTCGGCCGAAAACGTGTACGTTTGCACTTACCGGCCACAGGGAAGCTGCTAGCAGGGAATTCGCTGCCTGGTTCTACCCGCTGCCCGGAACGCTACGCAGGGCAAAAGCGATTCTCGTCCTCCGTGCTTGCTTTTTCTCAGAAAGAGCCGTGGTGTGCGTTTTCGCCGGAAAACGCGTTTTCGGCGAAAACGTGTACGTTTGCACTTCCCGGCCACAGGGAAGCTGCTAGCCGGGAATTCTCTGCCTGGTTCTACCCGCTGCCCGGAACACTACGCAGGGCAAAAGCGATTCTCGTCCTCCGTGCTTGCTTTTTCTCAGAAAGAGCCGTGGTGTGCGTTTTCGCAAGAAAACGCGTTTTCGGCCGAAAACGTGTACGTTTGCACTTCCCGGCCACAGGGAAGCTGCTAGCCGGGAATTCTCTGCCTGGTTCTAACCGCTGCCCGGAACGCTACGCAGGGCAAAAGCGATTCTCGTCTTCCGTGCTTGCTTTTTCTCAGAAAGAGCCGTGGTGTGCGTTTTCGCCGGAAAACGCGTTTTCGGCCGAAAACGTGTACGTTTGCACTTCCCCGCCACAGGGAAGCTGCTAGACGGGAATTCTCTGCCTGGTTCTACCTGATGCCAGGAACGCTACGCAGGGCAAAAGCGATTCTCGTCCTCCGTGCTTGCTTTTTCTCAGAAAGAGCCATGGTGTGCTTTTTCGCCGGTAAACGCGTTTTCGGCCGAAAACGTGTACGTTTGCACTTCCCGGCCACAGGGAAGCTGCTAGCCGGCAATTCGCTGCCTATTTCTACCCACTGCTCAGAACGCTACGCAGGGCAAAAGCGATTCTCGTCCTCCGTGCTTTCTTTTTCTCAGAAAGAGCCGTGGTGTGCGTTTTCGCGGGAAAACGCGTTTTCGGCCGAAAACGTGTACGTTTGCACTTCCCCGCCACAGGGAAGCTGCTAGCCGGGAATTCTCTGCCTGGTTCTACCCGCTGCCCAGAACGCTACGCAGGGCAAAAGCGATTCTCGTCCTCCGTGCTTGCTTTTTCTCAGAAAGAGCCGTGGTGTGCGTTTTCGCCGGTAAACGCGTTTTCGGCCGAAAACGTGTACGTTTGCACTTCCCGGCCACAGGGAAGCTGCTAGCCGGGAATTCTCTGCCTGGTTCTACCCGCTGCCCGGAACGCTACGCAGGGCAAAAGCGATTCTCGTCCTCCGTGCTTGCTTTTTCTCAGAAAGAGCCGTGGTGTGCGTTTTCGCCGGAAAACGTGTTCTCGGCGAAAACGTGTACGTTTGCAATTCCCGGCCACAGGGAAGCTGCTAGCCGGGAATTCTCTGCCTGGTTCTACCCGCTGCCCGGAACACTACTCAGGGCAAAAGCGATTCTCGTCCTCCGTGCTTGCTTTTTCTCAGAAAGAGCCGTGGTGTGCGTTTTCGCCGGAAAACGCGTTTTCGGCCGAAAACGTGTACGTTTGCACTTCCCCGCCACAGGGAAGCTGCTAGCCGGGAATTCTCTGCCTCGTTCTACCCGCTGCCCGGAACGCTACGCAGGGCAAAAGCGATTCTCGTCCTCCGTGCTTGCTTTTTCTCAGAAAGAGCCGTGGTGTGCGTTTTCGCCGGTAAACGCGTTTTCGGCCGAAAACGTGTACGTTTGCACTTCCCGGCCACAGGGAAGCTGCTAGACGGGAATTCTCTGCCTGGTTCTACCCGCTGCCCGGAACACTACGCAGGGCAAAAGCGATTCTCGTCCTCCGTGCTTGCTTTTTCTCAGAAAGAGCCATGGTGTGCTTTTTCGCTAGAAAAAGCGTTTTCGGCTGAAAACGTGTACGTTTGCACTTCCCCGCCACAGGGAAGCTGCTAGACGGGAATTCTCTGCCTGGTTCTACCCGCTGCCAGGAACGCTACGCAGGGCAAAAGCGATTCTCGTCCTCCGTGCTTGCTTTTTCTCAGAAAGAGCCATGGTGTGCTTTTTCGCCGGAAAACGCGTTTTCGGACGAAAACGTGTACGTTTGCACTTCCCGGCCACAGGGAAGCTGCTAGCCGGGAATTCGCTGCCTATTTCTACCCGCTGCTCAGAACGCTACGCAGGGCAAAAGCGATTCTCGTCCTCCGTGCTTGCTTTTTCTCAGAAAGAGCCGTGGTGTGCGTTTTCGCCGGAAAACGCGTTTTCGGCCGAAAACGTGTACGTTTGCACTTCCCCGCCACAGGGAAGCTGCTAGCCGGGAATTCTCTGCCTGGTTCTACCCGCTGCCCGGAACGCTACGCAGGGCAAAAGCGATTCTCGTCCTCCGTGCTTGCTTTTTCTCAGAAAGAGCCGTGGTGTGCGTTTTCGCGGGAAAACGCGTTTTCGGCCGAAAACGTGTACGTTTGCACTTCCCGGCCACAGGGAAGCTGCTAGCAGGGAATTCGCTGCCTGGTTCTACCCGCTGCCCGGAACGCTACGCAGGGCAAAAGCGATTCTCGTCCTCCGTGCTTGCTTTTTCTCAGAAAGAGCCGTGGTGTGCGTTTTCGCCGGAAAACGCGTTTTCGGCGAAAACGTGTACGTTTGCACTTCCCGGCCACAGGGAAGCTGCTAGCCGGGAATTCTCTGCCTGGTTCTACCCGCTGCCCGGAACACTACGCAGGGCAAAAGCGATTCTCGTCCTCCGTGCTTGCTTTTTCTCAGAAAGAGCCGTGGTGTGCGTTTTCGCAAGAAAACGCGTTTTCGGCCGAAAACGTGTACGTTTGCACTTCCCGGCCACAGGGAAGCTGCTAGCCGGGAATTCTCTGCCTGGTTCTACCCGCTGCCCGGAACGCTACGCAGGGCAAAAGCGATTCTCGTCTTCCGTGCTTGCTTTTTCTCAGAAAGAGCCGTGGTGTGCGTTTTCGCCGGAAAACGCGTTTTCGGCCGAAAACGTGTACGTTTGCACTTCCCCGCCACAGGGAAGCTGCTAGACGGGAATTCTCTGCCTGGTTCTACCTGCTGCCAGGAACGCTACGCAGGGCAAAAGCGATTCTCGTCCTCCGTGCTTGCTTTTTCTCAGAAAGAGCCATGGTGTGCTTTTTCGCCGGTAAACGCGTTTTCGGCCGAAAACGTGTACGTTTGCACTTCCCGGCCACAGGGAAGCTGCTAGCCGGCAATTCGCTGCCTATTTCTACCCACTGCTCAGAACGCTACGCAGGGCAAAAGCGATTCTCGTCCTCCGTGCTTTCTTTTTCTCAGAAAGAGCCGTGGTGTGCGTTTTCGCGGGAAAACGCGTTTTCGGCCGAAAACGTGTACGTTTGCACTTCCCCGCCACAGGGAAGCTGCTAGCCGGGAATTCTCTGCCTGGTTCTACCCGCTGCCCGGAACGCTTGGCAGGGCAAAAGCGATTCTCGTCCTCCGTGCTTGCTTTTTCTCAGAAAGAGCCGTGGTGTGCGTTTTCGCCGGTAAACGCGTTTTCGGCCGAAAACGTGTACGTTTGCACTTCCCGGCCACAGGGAAGCTGCTAGCCGGGAATTCTCTGCCTGGTTCTACCCGCTGCCCGGAACGCTACGCAGGGCAAAAGCGATTCTCGTCCTCCGTGCTTGCTTTTTCTCAGAAAGAGCCGTGGTGTGCGTTTTCGCCGGAAAACGTGTTCTCGGCGAAAACGTGTACGTTTGCAATTCCCGGCCACAGGGAAGCTGCTAGCCGGGAATTCTCTGCCTGGTTCTACCCGCTGCCCGGAACACTACTCAGGGCAAAAGCGATTCTCGTCCTCCGTGCTTGCTTTTTCTCAGAAAGAGCCGTGGTGTGCGTTTTCGCCGGAAAACGCGTTTTCGGCCGAAAACGTGTACGTTTGCACTTCCCCGCCACAGGGAAGCTGCTAGCCGGGAATTCTCTGCCTCGTTCTACCCGCTGCCCGGAACGCTACGCAGGGCAAAAGCGATTCTCGTCCTCCGTGCTTGCTTTTTCTCAGAAAGAGCCGTGGTGTGCGTTTTCGCCGGTAAACGCGTTTTCGGCCGAAAACGTGTACGTTTGCACTTCCCGGCCACAGGGAAGCTGCTAGACGGGAATTCTCTGCCTGGTTCTACCCGCTACCAGGAACGCTACGCAGGGCAAAAGCGATTCTCGTCCTCCGTGCTTGCTTTTTCTCAGAAAGAGCCGTGGTGTGCGTTTTCGCCGGAAAACGCGTTTTCGGCCGAAAACGTGTACGTTTGCACTTCCCGGCCACAGGGAAGCTGCTAGCCGGGAATTCTCTGCCTGGTTCTACCCGCTGCCCGGAACGCTACGCAGGGCAAAAGCGATTCTCGTCCTCCGTGCTTGCTTTTTCTCAGAAAGAGCCGTGGTGTGCGTTTTCGCCGGAAAACGCGTTTTCGGCCGAAAACGTGTACGTTTGCACTTCCCGGCCACAGGGAAGCTGCTAGACGGGAATTCTCTGCCTGGTTCTACCCGCTGCCCGGAACGCTACGCAGGGCAAAAGCGATTCTCGTCCTCCGTGCTTGCTTTTTCTCAGAAAGAGCCATGGTGTGCTTTTTCGCTAGAAAAAGCGTTTTCGGCTGAAAACGTGTACGTTTGCACTTCCCCGCCACAGGGAAGCTGCTAGCAGGGAATTCGCTGCCTATTTCTACCCACTGCTCAGAACGCTACGCAGGGCAAAAGCGATTCTCGTCCTCCGTGCTTGCTTTTTCTCAGAAAGAGCCGTGGTGTGCGTTTTCGCCGGAAAACGCGTTTTCGGCCGAAAACGTTTACGTTTGCACTTCCCCGCCACAGGGAAGCTGCTAGCCGGGAATTCTCTGCCTGGTTCTACCCGCTGCCCGGAACGCTACGCAGGGCAAAAGCGATTCTCGTCCTCCGTGCTTGCTTTTTCTCAGAAAGAGCCGTGGTGTGCGTTTTCGCCGGTAAACGCGTTTTCGGCCGAAAACGTGTACGTTTGCACTTCCCGGCCACAGGGAAGCTGCTAGACGGGAATTCTCTGCCTGGTTCTACCCGCTGCCCGGAACGCTACGCAGGGCAAAAGCGATTCTCGTCCTCCGTGCTTGCTTTTTCCCAGAAAGAACCGTGGTGTGCGTTTTCGCCGGAAAACACGTTTTCGGCCGAAAACGTGTACGTTTGCACTTCCCGGCCACAGGGAAGCTGCTAGCCGGGAATTCTCTGCCTGGTTCTACCCGCTGCCCGGAACGCTACGCAGGGCAAAAGCGATTCTCGTCCTCCGTGCTTGCTTTCTCTCAGAAAGAGCCGTGGTGTGCGTTTTCGCCGGTAAACGCGTTTTCGGCCGAAAACGTGTACGTTTGCACTTCCCCGCCACAGGGAAGCTGCTAGCCGGGAATTCTCTGCCTGGTTCTACCCGCTGCCCGGAACGCTACGCAGGGCAAAAGCGATTCTCGTCCTCCGTGCTTGCTTTTTCTCAGAAAGAGCCGTGGTGTGCGTCTTCGCCGGAAAACGCGTTTTCGGCCGAAAACGTGTACGTTTGCACTTCCCGGCCACAGGGAAGCTGCTAGCCGGGAATTCTCTGCCTGGTTCTACCCGCTGCCCGGAACGCTACGCAGGGCAAAAGCGATTCTCGTCCTCCGCGCTTGCTTTTTCTCAGAAAGAGCCGTGGTGTGCGTTTTCGCCGGTAAACGCGTTTTCGGCCGAAAACGTGTACGTTTGCACTTCCCGGCCACAGGGAAGCTGCTAGCCGGGAATTCTCTGCCTGGTTCTACCCGCTGCCCGGAACGCTACGCAGGGCAAAAGCGATTCTCGTCCTCCGTGCTTGCTTTTTCTCAGAAACAGCCGTGGTGTGCGTTTTCGCGAGAAAACGCGTTTTCGGCCGAAAACGTGTACGTTTGCACTTCCCGGCCACAGGGAAGCTGCTAGCCGGGAATTCTCTGCCTGGTTCTACCCGCTGCCCGGAACGCTACGCAGGGCAAAAGCGATTCTCGTCCTCTGTGCTTGCTTTTTCTCAGAAAGAGCCGTGGTGTGCGTTTTCACCGGAAAACGCGTTTTCGGCCGAAAACGTGTACGTTTGCACTTCCCGGCCACAGGGAAGCTGCTAGCCGGCAATTCGCTGCCTATTTCTACCCGCTGCTCAGAACTCTACGCAGGGCAAAAGCGATTCTCGTCCTCCGTGCTTGCTTTTTCTCAGAAACAGCCGTGGTGTGCGTTTTCGCGAGAAAACGCGTTTTCGGCCGAAAACGTGTAAGTTTGCACTTCCCGGCCACAGGGAAGCTGCTAGCCGGGAATTCTCTGCCTGGTTCTACCCGCTGCCCGGAACGCTACGCAGGGCAAAAGCGATTCTCGTCCTCTGTGCTTGCTTTTTCTCAGAAAGAGCCGTGGTGTGCGTTTTCGCCGGAAAACGCGTTTTCGGCCGAAAACGTGTACGTTTGCACTTCCCGGCCACAGGGAAGCTGCTAGCCGGCAATTCGCTGCCTATTTCTACCCGCTGCTCAGAACTCTACGCAGGGCAAAAGCGATTCTCGTCCTACGTGCTTGCTTTTTCTCAGAAAGAGCCGTGGTGTGCGTTTTCGCCGGTAAACGCGTTTTCGGCCGAAAACGTGTACGTTTGCACTTCCCCGCCACAGGGAAGCTGCTAGCCGGGAATTCTCTGCCTGGTTCTACCCGCTGCCCGGAACGCTACGCAGGGCAAAAGCGATTCTCGTCCTCCGTGCTTGCTTTTTCTCAGAAAGAGCCGTGGTGTGCGTCTTCGCCGGAAAACGCGTTTTCGGCCGAAAACGTGTACGTTTGCACTTCCCGGCCACAGGGAAGCTGCTAGCCGGGAATTCTCTGCCTGGTTCTACCCGCTGCCCGGAACGCTACGCAGGGCAAAAGCGATTCTCGTCCTCCGCGCTTGCTTTTTCTCAGAAAGAGCCGTGGTGTGCGTTTTCGCCGGTAAACGCGTTTTCGGCTGAAAACGTGTACGTTTGCACTTCCCGGCCACAGGGAAGCTGCTAGCCGGGAATTCTCTGCCTGGTTCTACCCGCTGCCCGGAACGCTACGCAGGGCAAAAGCGATTCTCGTCCTCCGTGCTTGCTTTTTCTCAGAAACAGCCGTGGTGTGCGTTTTCGCGAGAAAACGCGTTTTCGGCCGAAAACGTGTACGTTTGCACTTCCCGGCCACAGGGAAGCTGCTAGCCGGGAATTCTCTGCCTGGTTCTACCCGCTGCCCGGAACGCTACGCAGGGCAAAAGCGATTCTCGTCCTCTGTGCTTGATTTTTCTCAGAAAGAGCCGTGGTGTGCGTTTTCACCGGAAAACGCGTTTTCGGCCGAAAACGTGTACGTTTGCACTTCCCGGCCACAGGGAAGCTGCTAGCCGGCAATTCGCTGCCTATTTCTACCCGCTGCTCAGAACTCTACGCAGGGCAAAAGCGATTCTCGTCCTCCGTGCTTGCTTTTTCTCAGAAAGAGCCGTGGTGTGCGTTTTCGCCGGAAAACGCGTTTTCGGCCGAAAACGTGTACGTTTGCACTTCCCCGCCACAGGGAAGCTGCTAGCCGGGAATTCTCTGCCTGGTTCTACCCGCTGCCCGGAACGCTACGCAGGGCAAAAGCGATTCTCGTCCTCCGTGCTTGCTTTTTCTCAGAAAGAGCCGTGGTGTGCGTTTTCGCCGGAAAACGCGTTTTCGGCCGAAAACGTGTACGTTTGCACTTCCCGGCCACAGGGAAGCTGCTAGCCGGGAATTCTCTGCCTGGATCTACCCGCTGCCCGGAACGCTACGCAGGGCAAAAGCGAATCTCGTCCTCCGTGCTTGCTTTCTCTCAGAAAGAGCCGTGGTGTGCGTTTTCGCCGGAAAACGCGTTTTCGGCCGAAAACGTGTACGTTTGCACTTCCCGGCCACAGGGAAGCTGCTAGCCGGGAATTCTCTGCCTGGTTCTACCCGCTGCCCGGAACACTACGCAGGGCAAAAGCGATTCTCGTCCTCCGTGCTTGCTTTTTCTCAGAAAGAGCCGTGGTGTGCGTTTTCGCGGGAAAACGCGTTTTCGGCCGAAAACGTGTACGTTTGCACTTCCCCGCCACAGGGAAGCTGCTAGCCGGGAATTCTCTGCCTGGTTCTACCCGCTGCCCGGAACGCTACGCAGGGCAAAAGCGATTCTCGTCCTCCGTGCTTGCTTTTTCTCAGAAAGAGCCGTGGTGTGCGTTTTCGCCGGAAAACGCGTTTTCGGCCGAAAACGTGTACGTTTGCACTTCCCGGCCACAGGGAAGCTGCTAGCCGGGAATTCTCTGCCTGGTTCTACCCGCTGCCCGGAACGCTACGCAGGGCAAAAGCGATTCTCGTCCTCCGTGCTTGCTTTTTCTCAGAAAGAGCCATGGTGTGCTTTTTCGCGGGAAAACGCGTTTTCGGCCGAAAACGTGTACGTTTGCACTTCCCGGTCACAGGGCAGCTGCTAGCCGGGAATTCTCTGCCTGGTTCTACCCGCTGCCCGGAACGCTACGCAGGGCAAAAGCGATTCTGGTCCTCCGTGCTTGCTTTTTCTCAGAAAGAGCCATGGTGTGCTTTTTCGCGGGAAAACGCGTTTTCGGCCGAAAACGTGTACGTTTGCACTTCCCGGCCACAGGGCAGCTGCTAGCCGGGAATTCTCTGCCTGGTTCTACCCGCTGCCCGGAACGCTACGCAGGGCAAAAGCGATTCTCGTCCTCCGTGCTTGCTTTTTCTCAGAAAGAGCCATGGTGTGCTTTTTCGCGGGAAAACGCGTTTTCGGCCGAAAACGTGTACGTTTGCACTTCCCGGCCACAGGGAAGCTGCTAGCCGGGAATTCTCTGCCTGGTTCTACCCGCTGCCCGGAACGCTACGCAGGGCAAAAGCGATTTTCGTCCTCCGTGCTTGCTTTTTCTCAGAAAGAGCCGTGGTGTGCGTTTTCGCCGGAAAACGCGTTTTCGGCCGAAAACGTGTACGTTTGCACTTCCCCGCCACAGGGAAGCTGCTAGCCGGGAATTCTCTGCCTGGTTCTACCCGCTGCCCGGAACGCTACGCAGGGCAAAAGCGATTCTCGTCCTCCGTGCTTGCTTTTTCCCAGAAAGAGCCGTGGTGTGCGTTTTCGCCGGAAAACAGGTTTTCGGCCGAAAACGTGTACGTTTGCACTTCCCGGCCACAGGGAAGCTGCTAGCCGGGAATTCTCTGCCTGGTTCTACCCGCTGCCCGGAACGCTACGCAGGGCAAAAGCGATTCTCGTCCTCCGTGCTTGCTTTCTCTCAGAAAGAGCCGTGGTGTGCGTTTTCGCCGGTAAACGCGTTTTCGGCCGAAAACGTGTACGTTTGCACTTCCCCGCCACAGGGAAGCTGCTAGCCGGGAATTCTCTGCCTGGTTCTACCCGCTGCCCGGAACGCTACGCAGGGCAAAAGCGATTCTCGTCCTCCGTGCTTGCTTTTTCTCAGAAAGAGCCGTGGTGTGCGTCTTCGCCGGAAAACGCGTTTTCGGCCGAAAACGTGTACGTTTGCACTTCCCGGCCACAGGGAAGCTGCTAGCCGGGAATTCTCTGCCTGGTTCTACCCGCTGCCCGGAACGCTACGCAGGGCAAAAGCGATTCTCGTCCTCCGCGCTTGCTTTTTCTCAGAAAGAGCCGTGGTGTGCGTTTTCGCCGGTAAACGCGTTTTCGGCCGAAAACGTGTACGTTTGCACTTCCCGGCCACAGGGAAGCTGCTAGCCGGGAATTCTCTGCCTGGTTCTACCCGCTGCCCGGAACGCTACGCAGGGCAAAAGCGATTCTCGTCCTCCGTGCTTGCTTTTTCTCAGAAACAGCCGTGGTGTGCGTTTTCGCGAGAAAACGCGTTTTCGGCCGAAAACGTGTACGTTTGCACTTCCCGGCCACAGGGAAGCTGCTAGCCGGGAATTCTCTGCCTGGTTCTACCCGCTGCCCGGAACGCTACGCAGGGCAAAAGCGATTCTCGTCCTCTGTGGTTGCTTTTTCTCAGAAAGAGCCGTGGTGTGCGTTTTCACCGGAAAACGCGTTTTCGGCCGAAAACGTGTACGTTTGCACTTCCCGGCCACAGGGAAGCTGCTAGCCGGCAATTCGCTGCCTATTTCTACCCGCTGCTCAGAACTCTACGCAGGGCAAAAGCGATTCTCGTCCTCCGTGCTTGCTTTTTCTCAGAAAGAGCCGTGGTGTGCGTTTTCGCCGGAAAACGCGTTTTCGGCCGAAAACGTGTACGTTTGCACTTCCCCGCCACAGGGAAGCTGCTAGCCGGGAATTCTCTGCCTGGTTCTACCCGCTGCCCGGAACGCTACGCAGGGCAAAAGCGATTCTCGTCCTCCGTGCTTGCTTTTTCTCAGAAAGAGCCGTGGTGTGCGTTTTCGCCGGAAAACGCGTTTTCGGCCGAAAACGTGTACGTTTGCACTTCCCGGCCACAGGGAAGCTGCTAGCCGGGAATTCTCTGCCTGGTTCTACCCGCTGCCCGGAACGCTACGCAGGGCAAAAGCGATTCTCGTCCTCCGTGCTTGCTTTTTCTCAGAAAGAGCCGTGGTGTGCGTTTTCGCGGGAAAAAGCGTTTTCGGCCGAAAACGTGTACGTTTGCACTTCCCGGCCACAGGGAAGCTGCTAGCCGGGAATTCTCTGCCTGGTTCTACCCGCTGCCCGGAACGCTACGCAGGGCAAAAGCGATTCTCGTCCTCCGTGCTTGCTTTTTCTCAGAAAGAGCCGTGGTGTGCGTTTTCGCCGGTAAATGCGTTTTCGTCCGAAAACGTGTACGTTTGCACTTCCCGGCCACAGGGAAGCTGCTAGACGGGAATTCTCTGCCTGGTTCTACCCGCTGCCCGGAACGCTACGCAGGGCAAAAGCGATTCTCGTCCTCCGTGCTTGCTTTTTCTCAGAAAGAGCCGTGGTGTGCGTTTTCGCCGGAAAACGCGTTTTCGGCCGAAAACGTGTACGTTTGCACTTCCCGGCCACAGGGAAGCTGCTAGCCGGGAATTCTCTGCCTGGTTCTACCCGCTGCCCGGAACACTACGCAGGGCAAAAGCGATTCTCGTCCTCCGTGCTTGCTTTTTCTCAGAAAGAGCCGTGGTGTGCGTTTTCGCCGGAAAACGCGTTTTCGGCCGAAAACGTGTACGTTTGCACTTCCCCGCCACAGGGAAGCTGCTAGCCGGGAATTCTCTGCCTGGTTCTACCCGCTGCCCGGAACGCTACGCAGGGCAAAAGCGATTCTCGTCCTCCGTGCTTGCTTTTTCTCAGAAAGAGCCGTGGTGTGCGTTTTCGCCGGTAAACGCGTTTTCGGCCGAAAACGTGTACGTTTGCACTTCCCGGCCACAGGGAAGCTGCTAGCCGGGAATTCTCTGCCTGGTTCTACCCGCTGCCCGGAACGCTACGCAGGGCAAAAGCGATTCTCGTCCTCCGTGCTTGCTTTTTCTCAGAAAGAGCCGTGGTGTGCGTTTTCGCCAGAAAACGCGTTTTCGGCCGAAAACGTGTACGTTTGCACTTCCCCGCCACAGGGAAGCTGCTAGCCGGGAATTCTCTGCCTGGTTCTACCCGCTGCCCGGAACGCTACGCAGGGCAAAAGCGATTCTCGTCCTCCGTGCTTGCTTTTTCTCAGAAAGAGCCGTGGTGTGCGTTTTCGCCGGAAAACGCGTTTTCGGCCGAAAACGTGTACGTTTGCACTTCCCGGCCACAGGGAAGCTGCTAGCCGGGAATTCTCTGCCTGGTTCTACCCGCTGCCCGGAACGCTACGCAGGGCAAAAGCGATTCTCGTCCTCCGTGCTTGCTTTTTCTCAGAAACAGCCGTGGTGTGCGTTTTCGCCGGAAAACGCGTTTTCGGCCGAAAACGTGTACGTTTGCACTTCCCGGCCACAGGGAAGCTGCTAGCCGGGAATTCTCTGCCTGGTTCTACCCGCTGCCCGGAACGCTACGCAGGGCAAAAGCGATTCTCGTCCTCCGTGCTTGCTTTTTCTCAGAAAGAGCCGTGGTGTGCGTTTTCGCCGGAAAACGCGTTTTCGGCGAAAACGTGTACGTTTGCACTTCCCGGCCACAGGGAAGCTGCTAGCCACGAATTCTCTGCCTGGTTCTACCCGCTGCCCGGAACACTACGCAGGGCAAAAGCGATTCTCGTCCTCCGTGCTTGCTTTTTCTCAGAAAGAGCCATGGTGTGCTTTTTCGACGGAAAACGCGTTTTCGGCCGAAAACGTGTACGTTTGCACTTCCCGGCCACAGGGAAGCTGCTAGACGGGAATTCTCTGCCTGGTTCTACCCGCTGCCCGGAACGCTACGCAGGGCAAAAGCGATTCTCGTCCTCCGTGCTTGCTTTTTCTCAGAAAGAGCCGTGGTGTGCGTTTTCGCCGGTAAACGCGTTTTCGGCCGAAAACCTGTACGTTTGCACTTCCCGGCCACAGGGAAGCTGCTAGCCGGGAATTCTCTGCCTGGTTCTACCCGCTGCCCGGAACACTACGCAGGGCAAAAGCGATTCTCGTCCTCCGTGCTTGCTTTTTCTCAGAAAGAGCCGTGGTGTGCGTTTTCGCCGGAAAACGCGTTTTCGGCCGAAAACGTGTACGTTTGCACTTCCCCGCCACAGGGAAGCTGCTAGCCGGGAATTCTCTGCCTGGTTCTACCCGCTGCCCGGAACGCTACGCAGGGCAAAAGCGATTCTCGTCCTCCGTGCTTGCTTTTTCTCAGAAAGAGCCGTGGTGTGCGTTTTCGCCGGTAAACGCGTTTTCGGCCGAAAACGTGTACGTTTGCACTTCCCCGCCACAGGGAAGCTGCTAGCCGGGAATTCTCTGCCTGGTTCTACCCGCTGCCCGGAACGCTACGCAGGGCAAAAGCGATTCTCGTCCTCCGTGCTTGCTTTTTCTCAGAAAGAGCCGTGGTGTGCGTTTTCGCCGGAAAACGCGTTTTCGGCCGAAAACGTGTACGTTTGCACTTCCCGGCCACAGGGAAGCTGCTAGACGGGAATTCTCTGCCTGGTTCTACCCGCTGCCCGGAACGCTACGCAGGGCAAAAGCGATTCTCGTCCTCCGTGCTTGCTTTTTCTCAGAAAGAGCCGTGGTGTGCGTTTTCGCCGGAAAACGCGTTTTCGGCCGAAAACGTGTACGTTTGCACTTCCCGGCCACAGGGAAGCTGCTAGCCGGGAATTCTCTGCCTGGTTCTACCCGCTGCCCGGAACGCTACGCAGGGCAAAAGCGATTCTCGTCCTCCGTGCTTGCTTTTTCTCAGAAAGAGCCGTGGTGTGCGTTTTCGCCGGAAAACGCGTTTTCGGCCGAAAACGTGTACGTTTGCACTTCCCGGCCACAGGGAAGCTGCTAGCCGGGAATTCTCTGCCTGGTTCTACCCGCTGCCAGGAACGCTACGCAGGGCAAAAGCGATTCTCGTCCTCCGTGCTTGCTTTTTCTCAGAAAGAGCCGTGGTGTGCGTTTTCGCCGGAAAACGAGTTTTCGGCCGAAAACGTGTACATTTGCACTTCCCGGCCACAGGGAAGCTGCTAGCCGGGAATTCTCTGCCTGGTTCTACCCGCTGCCCGGAACGCTACGCAGGGCAAAAGCGATTCTCGTCCTCCGTGCTTGCTTTTTCTCAGAAAGAGCCATGGTGTGCTTTTTCGCCGGAAAACGCGTTTTCGGCTGAAAACGTGTACGTTTGCACTTCCCGGCCACATGGAAGCTGCTAGCCGGGAATTCTCTGCCTCGTTCTACCCGCTGCCAGGAACGCTACGCAGGGCAAAAGCGATTCTCGTCCTCCGTGCTTGCTTTTTCTCAGAAAGAGCCGTGGTGTGCGTTTTCGCCGGAAAACGCGTTTTCGCCCGAAAACGTGTACGTTTGCACTTCCCGGCCACAGGGAAGCTGCTAGCCGGGAATTCTCTGCCTGGTTCTACCCGCTGCCCGGAACGCTACGCAGGGCAAAAGCGATTCTCGTCCTCCGTGCTTGCTTTTTCTCAGAAAGAGCCATGGTGTGCTTTTTCGCCGGAAAACGCGTTTTCGGCCGAAAACGTGTACGTTTGCACTTCCCGGCCACAGGGAAGCTGCTAGCCGGGAATTCTCTGCCTGGTTCTACCCGCTGCCCGGAACGCTACGCAGGGCAAAAGCGATTCTCGTCCTCCGTGCTTGCTTTTTCTCAGAAACAGCCGTGGTGTGCGTTTTCGCCGGAAAACGCGTTTTCGGCCGAAAACGTGTACGTTTGCACTTCCCGGCCACAGGGAAGCTGCTAGCCGGGAATTCTCTGCCTGGTTCTACCCGCTGCCCGGAACGCTACGCAGGGCAAAAGCGATTCTCGTCCTCCGTGCTTGCTTTTTCTCAGAAAGAGCCGTGGTGTGCGTTTTCGCCGGAAAACGCGTTTTCGGCCGAAAACGTGTACGTTTGCACTTCCCGGCCACAGGGAAGCTGCTAGCCGGGAATTCTCTGCCTGGTTCTACCCGCTGCCCGGAACACTACGCAGGGCAAAAGCGATTCTCGTCCTCCGTGCTTGCTTTTTCTCAGAAAGAGCCGTGGTGTGCGTTTTCGCCAGAAAACGCGTTTTCGGCCGAAAACGTGTACGTTTGCACTTCCCCGCCACAGGGAAGCTGCTAGCCGGGAATTCTCTGCCTGGTTCTACCCGCTGCCCGGAACACTACGCAGGGCAAAAGCGATTCTCGTCCTCCGTGCTTGCTTTTTCTCAGAAAGAGCCGTGGTGTGCGTTTTCGCCGGAAAACGCGTTTTCGGCCGAAAACGTGTACGTTTGCACTTCCCCGCCACAGGGAAGCTGCTAGCCGGGAATTCTCTGCCTGGTTCTACCCGCTGCCCGGAACGCTACGCAGGGCAAAAGCGATTCTCGTCCTCCGTGCTTGCTTTTTCTCAGAAAGAGCCGTGGTGTGCGTTTTCGCAGGTAAACGGGTTTTCGGCCGAAAACGTGTACGTTTGCACTTCCCGGCCACAGGGAAGCTGCTAGCCGGCAATTCGCTGCCTATTTCTATCCGCTGCTCAGAACGCTACGCAGGGCAAAAGCGATTCTCGTCCTCCGTGCTTGCTTTTTCTCAGAAAGAGCCGTGGTGTGCGTTTTCGCAGGAAAACGCGTTTTCGGCCGAAAACGTGTACGTTTGCACTTCCCGGCCACAGGGAAGCTGCTAGCCGGGAATTCTCTGCCTGGTTCTACCCGCTGCCCGGAACGCTACGCAGGGCAAAAGCGATTCTCGTCCTCCGTGCTTGCTTTTTCTCAGAAAGAGCCGTGGTGTGCGTTTTCGCCGGAAAACGCTTTTTCGGCCGAAAACGTGTACGTTTGCACTTCCCCGCCACAGGGAAGCTGCTAGCCGGGAATTCTCTGCCTGGTTCTACCCGCTGCCCGGAACGCTACGCAGGGCAAAAGCGATTCTCGTCCTCCGTGCTTGCTTTTTCTCAGAAAGAGCCGTGGTGTGCGTTTTCGCCGGAAAACGCGTTTTCTGGCGAAAACGTGTACGTTTGCACTTCCCGGCCACAGGGAAGCTGCTAGACGGGAATTCTCTGCCTGGTTCTACCCGCTGCCAGGAACACTACGCAGGGCAAAAGCGATTCTCGTCCTCCGTGCTTGCTTTTTCTCAGAAAGAGCCGTGGTGTGCGTTTTCGCCAGAAAACGCGTTTTCGGCCGAAAACGTGTACGTTTGCACTTCCCCGCCACAGGGAAGCTGCTAGCCGGGAATTCTCTGCCTGGTTCTACCCGCTGCCCGGAACGCTACGCAGGGCAAAAGCGATTCTCGTCCTCCGTGCTTGCTTTTTCTCAGAAAGAGCCATGGTGTGCTTTTTCGCCGGAAAACGCGTTTTCGGCCGAAAACGTGTACGTTTGCACTTCCCGGCCACAGGGAAGCTGCTAGCCGGGAATTCTCTGCCTGGTTCTACCCGCTGCCCGGAACGCTACGCAGGGCAAAAGCGATTCTCGTCCTCCGTGCTTGCTTTTTCTCAGAAAGAGCCGTGGTGTGCGTTTTCGCCGGAAAACGCGTTTTCGGCCGAAAACGTGTACGTTTGCACTTCCCCGCCACAGGGAAGCTGCTAGCCGGGAATTCTCTGCCTGGTTCTACCCGCTGCCCGGAACGCTACGCAGGGCAAAAGCGATTCTCGTCCTCCGTGCTTGCTTTTTCTCAGAAAGAGCCATGGTGTGCTTTTTCTCCGGAAAACGCGTTTTCGGCCGAAAACGTGTACGTTTGCACTTCCCGGCCACAGGGAAGCTGCTAGCCGGCAATTCGCTGCCTATTTCTACCCGCTGCTCAGAACGCTACGCAGGGCAAAAGCGATTCTCGTCCTCCGTGCTTGCTTTTTCTCAGAAAGAGCCGTGGTGTGCGTTTTCGCCGCAAAACGCGTTTTCGGCCGAAAACGTGTACGTTTGCACTTCCCGGCCACACGGAAGCTGCTAGCAGGGAATTCGCTGCCTGGTTCTACCCGCTGCCCGGAACGCTACGCAGGGCAAAAGCGATTCTCGTCCTCCGTGCTTGCTTTATCTCAGAAAGAGCCGTGGTGTGCGTTTTCGCGGGAAAACGCATTTTCGGCCGAAAACGTGTACGTTTGCACTTCCCGGCCACAGGGAAGCTGCTAGCCGGGAATTCTCTGCCTGGTTCTACCCGCTGCCCGGAACGCTACGCAGGGCAAAAGCGATTCTCGTCCTCCGTGCTTGCTTTTTCTCAGAAAGAGCCGTGGTGTGCGTTTTCGCCGGAAAACGCGTTTTCGGCCGAAAACGTGTACGTTTGCACTTCCCGGCCACAGGGAAGATGCTAGCCGGGAATTCTCTGCCTCGTTCTACCCGCTGCCCGGAACGCTACGCAGGGCAAAAGCGATTCTCGTCCTCCGTGCTTTCTTTTTCTCAGAAAGAGCCGTGGTGTGCGTTTTTGCGGGAAAACGCGTTTTCGGCCGAAAACGTGTACGTTTGTACTTCCCGGCCACAGGGAAGCTGCTAGCAGGGAATTCTCTGCCTGGTTCTTCCCGCTGCCCGGAACGCTTCGCAGGGCAAAAGCGATTCTCGTCCTCCGTGCTTGCTTTTTCTCAGAAAGAGCCGTGGTGTGCGTTTTCGCCGGAAAACACGTTTTCGGCCGAAAACGTGTACGTTTGCACTTCCCGGCCACAGGGAAGCTGCTAGCCGGGAATTCTCTGCCTGGTTCTACCCGCTGCCCGGAACACTACGCAGGGCAAAAGCGATTCTCGTCCTCCGTGCTTGCTTTTTCTCAGAAAGAGCCGTGGTGTGCGTTTTCGCCGGAAAACGCGTTTTCGGCCGAAAACGTGTACGTTTGCACTTCCCGGCCACAGGGAAGCTGCTAGCCGGGAATTCTCTGCCTGGTTCTACCCGCTGCCCGGAACGCTACGCAGGGCAAAAGCGATTCTCGTCCTCCGTGCTTGCTTTTTCTCAGAAAGAGCCGTGGTGTGCGTTTTCGCCGGAAAACGCGTTTTCGGCCGAAAACGTGTACGTTTGCACTTCCCCGCCACAGGGAAGCTGCTAGCCGGCAATTCGCTGCCTATTTCGACCCGCTGCCCGGAACGCTACGCAGGGCAAAAGCGATTCTCGTCCTCCGTGCTTGCTTTTTCTCAGAAAGAGCCGTGGTGTGCGTTTTCGCGTTAAAACGCGTTTTCGGCCGAAAACGTGTACGTTTGCACTTCCCGGCCACAGGGAAGCTGCTAGCCGGGAATTCTCTGCCTGTTTCTACCCGCTGCCCGGAACGCTACGCAGGGCAAAAGCGATTCTCGTCCTCCGTGCTTGCTTTTTCTCAGAAAGAGCCGTGGCGTGCTTTTTCTCCGGAAAACGCGTTTTCGGCCGAAAACGTGTACGTTTGCACTTCCCGGCCACAGGGAAGCTGCTAGCCGGCAATTCGCTGCCTATTTCTACCCGCTGCTCAGAACGCTACGCAGGGCAAAAGCGATTCTCGTCCTCCGTGCTTGCTTTTTCTCAGAAAGAGCCGTGGTGTGCGTTTTCGCCGGAAAACGCGTTTTCGGCCGAAAACGTGTACGTTTGCACTTCCCCGCCACAGGGAAGCTGCTAGACGGGAATTCTCTGCCTGGTTCTACCCGCTGCCCGGAACGCTACGCAGGGCAAAAGCGATTCTCGTCCTCCGTGCTTGCTTTTTCTCAGAAAGAGCCGTGGTGTGCGTTTTCGCCGGTAAACGCGTTTTCGTCCGAAAACGTGTACGTTTGCACTTCCCCGCCACAGGGAAGCTGCTAGACGGGAATTCTCTGCCTGGTTCTACCCGCTGCCCGGAACACTACGCAGGGCAAAAGCGATTCTCGTCCTCCGTGCTTGCTTTTTCTCAGAAAGAGCCGTGGTGTGCGTTTTCGCCGGAAAACGCGTTTTCGGCCGAAAACGTGTACGTTTGCACTTCCCCGCCACAGGGAAGCTGCTAGCCGGGAATTCTCTGCCTGGTTCTACCCGCTGCTCAGAACGCTACGCAGGGCAAAAGCGATTCTCGTCCTCCGTGCTTGCTTTATCTCAGAAAGAGCCGTGGTGTGCGTTTTCGCCGCAAAACGCGTTTTCGGCCGAAAACGTGTACGTTTGCACTTCCCGGCCACAGGGAAGCTGCTAGCCGGGAATTCTCTGCCTCGTTCTACCCGCTGCCCGGAACGCTACGCAGGGCAAAAGCGATTCTCGTCCTCCATGCTTGCTTTTTCTCAGAAAGAGCCGTGTTGTGCGTTTTCGCGGGAAAACGCATTTTCGGCCGAAAACGTGTACGTTTGCACTTCCCCGCCACAGGTAAGCTGCTAGACGGGAATTCTCTGCCTGGTTCTACCCGCTGCCCGGAACGCTACGCAGGGCAAAAGCGATTCTCGTCCTCCGTGCTTGCTTTTTCTCAGAAAGAGCCGTGGTGTGCGTTTTCGCCGGAAAACGCGTTTTCGGCCGAAAACGTGTACGTTTGCACTTCCCGGCCACAGGGAAGCTACTAGCCGGGAATTCTCTGCCTGGTTCTACCCGCTGCCCGGAACACTACGCAGGGCAAAAGCGATTCTCGTCCTCCGTGCTTGCTTTATCTCAGAAAGAGCCGTGGTGTGCGTTTTCGCCGGAAAACGCGTTTTCGGCCGAAAACGTGTACGTTTGCACTTCCCGGCCACAGGGAAGCTGCTAGCCGGGAATTCTCTGCCTGGTTCTACCCGCTGCCCGGAACACTACGCAGGGCAAAAGCGATTCTCGTCCTCCGTGCTTGCTTTTTCTCAGAAAGAGCCGTGGTGTGCGTTTTCGCCAGAAAACGCGTTTTCGGACGAAAACGTGTACGTTTGCACTTCCCCGCCCCAGGGAAGCTGCTAGCCGGGAATTCTCTGCCTGGTTCTACCCGCTGCCCGGAACGCTACGCAGGGCAAAAGCGATTCTCGTCCTCCGTGCTTGCTTTCTCTCAGAAAGAGCCGTGGTGTGCGTTTTCGCCGGTAAACGCGTTTTCGGCCGAAAACGTGTACGTTTGCACTTCCCGGCCACAGGGAAGCTGCTAGCCGGGAATTCTCTGCCTGGTTCTACCCGCTGCCCGGAACGCTACGCAGGGCAAAAGCGATTATCGTCCTCCGTGCTTGCTTTTTCTCAGAAAGAGCCGTGGTGTGCGTTTTCCCCGGAAAACGTGTTTTCGGCGAAAACGTGTACGTTTGCACTTCCCGGCCACAGGGAAGCTGCTAGCCGGGAATTCTCTGCCTGGTTCTACCCGCTGCCCGGAACGCTACGCAGGGCAAAAGCGATTGTCGTCCTCCGTGCTTGCTTTTTCTCAGAAAGAGCCGTGGTGTGCGTTTTTGCGGGAAAACGCGTTTTCGGCCGAAAACGTGTACGTTTGCACTTCCCGGCCACAGGGAAGCTGCTAGCCGGGAATTCTCTGCCTGGTTCTACCCGCTGCCCGGAACGCTACGCAGGGCAAAAGCGATTCTCGTCCTCCGTGCTTGCTTTTTCTCAGAAAGAGCCGTGGTGTGCGTTTTCGCCGGAAAACGCGTTTTCGGCCGAAAACGTGTACGGTTGCACTTCCCGGCCACAGGGAAGCTGCTAGCCGGCAATTCGCTGCCTGGTTGTACCCGCTACCCGGAACGCTACGCAGGGCAAAAGCGATTCTCGTCCTCCGTGCTTGCTTTTTCTCAGAAAGAGCCGTGGTGTGCGTTTTCGCCGGAAAACGCGTTTTCGGCCGAAAACGTGTACGTTTGCACTTCCCCGCCACAGGGAAGCTGCTAGCCGGGAATTCTCTGCCTGGTTCTACCCGCTGCCCGGAACGCTACGCAGGGCAAAAGCGATTCTCGTCCTCCGTGCTTGCTTTTTCTCAGAAAGAGCCGTGGTGTGCGTTTTCGCCGGTAAACGCGTTTTCGGCCGAAAACGTGTACGTTTGCACTTCCCGGCCACAGGGAAGCTGCTAGCCGGGAATTCTCTGCCTGGTTCTACCCGCTGCCCGGAACGCTACGCAGGGCAAAAGCGATTCTCGTCCTCCGTGCTTGCTTTTTCTCAGAAAGAGCCGTGGTGTGTGTTTTCGCCGGAAAACGCGTTTTCGGCCGAAAACGTGTACGTTTGCACTTCCCGGCCACAGGGAAGCTGCTAGCCGGGAATTCTCTGCCTGGTTCTACCCGCTGCCCGGAACGCTACGCAGGGCAAAAGCGATTCTCGTCCTCCGTGCTTGCTTTTTCTCAGAAAGAGCCGTGGTGTGCGTTTTCGCCGGTAAACGGGTTTTCGGCCAATAACGTGTACGTTTGCACTTCCCGGCCACAGGGAAGCTGCTAGCCGGGAATTCTCTGCCTGGTTCTACCCGCTGCCCGGAACGCTACGCAGGGCAAAAGCGATTCTCGTCCTCCGTGCTTGCTTTTTCTCAGAAAGAGCCGTGGTGTGTGTTTTCGACGGAAAACGTGTTTTCGGCGAAAACGTGTACGTTTGCACTTCCCGGCCACAGGGAAGCTGCTAGCCGGGAATTCTCTGCCTGGTTCTACCCGCTGCCCGGAACGCTACGCAGGGCAAAAGCGATTCTCGTCCTCCGTGCTTGCTTTTTCTCAGAAAGAGCCGTGGTGTGCGTTTTCGCCGGAAAACGCGTTTTCGGCCGAAAACGTGTACGTTTGCACTTCCCCGCCACAGGGAAGCTGCTAGCCGGGAATTCTCTGCCTGGTTCTACCCGCTGCCCGGAACGCTACGCAGGGCAAAAGCGATTCTCGTCCTCCGTGCTTTCTTTTTCTCAGAAAGAGCCGTGGTGTGCGTTTTCGCGGGAAAACGCGTTTTCGGCCGAAAACGTGTACGTTTGCACTTCCCCGCCACACGGAAGCTGCTAGCCGGGAATTCTCTGCCTGGTTCTACCCGCTGCCCGGAACGCTACGCAGAGCAAAAGCGATTCTCGTCCTCCGTGCTTGCTTTTTCTCAGAAAGAGCCGTGGTGTGCGTTTTCGCCGGAAAACGCGTTTTCGGCCGAAAACGTGTACGTTTGCACTTCCCCGCCACAGGGAAGCTGCTAGACGGGAATTCTCTGCCTGGTTCTACCCGCTGCCCGGAACACTACGCAGGGCAAAAGCGATTCTCGTCCTCCGTGCTTGCTTTTTCTCAGAAAGAGCCGTGGTGTGCGTTTTCGCCGGAAAACGCGTTTTCGGCCGAAAACGTGTACGTTTGCACTTCCCGGCCACAGGGAAGCTGCTAGCCGGGAATTCTCTGCCTGGTTCTACCCGCTGCTCAGAACGCTACGCAGGGCAAAAGCGATTCTCGTCCTCCGTGCTTGCTTTTTCTCAGAAAGAGCCGTGGTGTGCGTTTTCGCCAGAAAACGCGTTTTCGGCCGAAAACGTGTACGTTTGCACTTCCCCGCCACAGGGAAGCTGCTAGCCGGGAATTCTCTGCCTGGTTCTACCCGCTGCCCGGAACGCTACGCAGGGCAAAAGCGATTCTCGTCCTCCGTGCTTGCTTTTTCTCAGAAAGAGCCGTGGTGTGCGTTTTCCCCGGAAAACGTGTTTTCGGCGAAAACGTGTACGTTTGCACTTCCCGGCCACAGGGAAGCTGCTAGCCGGGAATTCTCTGCCTGGTTCTACCCGCTGCCCGGAACGCTACGCAGGGCAAAAGCGATTCTCGTCCTCCGTGCTTGCTTTTTCTCAGAAAGAGCCGTGGTGTGCGTTTTCGCCGGAAAACACGTTTTCGGCCGAAAACGTGTACGTTTGCAATTCCCCGCCACAGGGAAGCTGCTAGCCGGGAATTCTCTGCCTGGTTCTACCCGCTGCCCGGAACGCTACGCAGGGCAAAAGCGATTCTCGTCCTCCGTGCTTGCTTTTTCTCAGAAAGAGCCGTGGTGTGCGTTTTCGCCGGTAAACGCGTTTTCGGCCGAAAACGTGTACGTTTGCACTACCCCGCAACAGGGAAGCTTTTAGCCGGGAATTCTCTGCCTGGTTGTACCCGCTACCCGGAACGCTACGCAGGGCAAAAGCGATTCTCGTCCTCCGTGCTTGCTTTTTCTCAGAAAGAGCCGTGGTGTGCGTTTTCGCGGGAAAACGCGTTTTCGGCCGAAAACGTGTACGTTTGCACTTCCCGGCCACAGGGAAGCTGCTAGCCGGGAATTCTCTGCCTGGTTCTACCCGCTGCCCGGAACGCTACGCAGGGCAAAAGCGATTCTCGTCCTCCGTGCTTGCTTTTTCTCAGAAAGAGCCGTGGTGTGCGTTTTCGCCGGAAAACGCGTTTTCGGCCGAAAACGTGTACGTTTGCACTTCCCCGCCACAGGGAAGCTGCTAGCCGGCAATTCTCTGCCTGGTTCTACCCGCTGCCCGGAACGCTACGCAGGGCAAAAGCGATTCTCGTCCTCCGTGCTTGCTTTTTCTCAGAAAGAGCCATGGTGTGCGTTTTCGCCGGAAAACGCGTTTTCGGCCGAAAACGTGTACGTTTGCACTTCCCGGCCACAGGGAAGCTGCTAGCCGGCAATTCGCTGCCTATTTCTACCCGCTGCTCAGAACGCTACGCAGGGAAAAAGCGATTCTCGTCCTCCGTGCTTGCTTTTTCTCAGAAAGAGCCGTGGTGTGCGTTTTCGCCGGAAAACGCGTTTTCGGCCGAAAACGTGTACGTTTGCACTTCCCCGCCACAGGGAAGCTGATAGCCGGGAATTCTCTGCCTGGTTCTACCCGCTGCCCGGAACGCTACGCAGGGCAAAAGCGATTCTCGTCCTCCGTGCTTGCTTTTTCTCAGAAAGAGCCGTGGTGTGCGTTTTCGCCGGAAAACGCGTTTTCGGCCGTAAACGTGTACGTTTGCACTTCCCGGCCACAGGGAAGCTGCTAGCCGGGAATTCTCTGCCTGGTTCTACCCGCTGCCCGGAACGCTACGCAGGGCAAAAGCGATTCTCGTCCTCCGTGCTTGCTTTTTCTCAGAAAGAGCCGTGGTGTGCGTTTTCGCCGGTAAACGGGTTTTCGGCCGAAAACGTGTACGTTTGCACTTCCCGGCCACAGGGAAGCTGCTAGCCGGGAATTCTCTGCCTGGTTCTACCCGCTGCCCGGAACGCTACGCAGGGCAAAAGCGATTCTCGTCCTCCGTGCTTGCTTTTTCTCAGAAAGAGCCGTGGTGTGCGTTTTCGCCGGAAAAAGTGTTTTCGGCGAAAACGTGTACGTTTGCACTTCCCCGCCACAGGGAAGCTGCTAGCCGGGAATTCTCTGCCTGGTTCTACCCGCTGCCCGGAACGCTACGCAGGGCAAAAGCGATTCTCGTCCTCCGTGCTTGCTTTCTCTCAGAAAGAGCCGTGGTGTGCGTTTTCGCCGGTAAACGCGTTTTCGGCCGAAAACGTGTACGTTTGCACTTCCCGGCCACAGGGAAGCTGCTAGACGGGAATTCTCTGCCTGGTTCTACCCGCTGCCCGGAACGCTACGCAGGGCAAAAGCGATTCTCGTCCTCCGTGCTTGCTTTTTCTCAGAAAGAGCCGTGGTGTGCGTTTTCCCCGGAAAACGTGTTTTCGGCGAAAACGTGTACGTTTGCACTTCCCGGCCACAGGGAAGCTGCTAGCCGGGAATTCTCTGCCTGGTTCTACCCGCTGCCCGGAACGCTACGCAGGGCAAAAGCGATTGTCGTCCTCCGTGCTTGCTTTTTCTCAGAAAGAGCCGTGGTGTGCGTTTTCGCGGGAAAACGCGTTTTCGGCCGAAAACGTGTACGTTTGCACTTCCCGGCCACAGGGAAGCTGCTAGCCGGGAATTCTCTGCCTGGTTCTACCCGCTACCCGGAACGCTACGCAGGGCAAAAGCGATTCTCGTCCTCCGTGCTTGCTTTTTCTCAGAAAGAGCCGTGGTGTGCGTTTTCGCCGGAAAACGCGTTTTCGGCCGAAAACGTGTACGTTTGCACTTCCCCGCCACAGGGAAGCTGCTAGCCGGGAATTCTCTGCCTGGTTCTACCCGCTGCCCGGAACGCTACGCAGGGCAAAAGCGATTCTCGTCCTCCGTGCTTGCTTTTTCTCAGAAAGAGCCGTGGTGTGCGTTTTCGCCGGTAAACGCGTTTTCGGCCGAAAACGTGTACGTTTGCACTACCCCGCAACAGGGAAGCTTTTAGCCGGGAATTCTCTGCCTGGTTGTACCCGTTACCCGGAACGCTACGAAGGGCAAAAGCGATTCTCGTCCTCCGTGCTTGCTTTTTCTCAGAAAGAGCCGTGGTGTGCGTTTTCGCCGGAAAACGCGTTTTCGGCCGAAAACGTGTACGTTTGCACTTCCCGGCCACAGGGAAGCTGCTAGCCGGGAATTCTCTGCCTGGTTCTACCCGCTGCCCGGAACGCTACGCAGGGCAAAAGCGATTCTCGTCCTCCGTGCTTGCTTTTTCTCAGAAAGAGCCGTGGTGTGCGTTTTCGCTGGAAAACGCGTTTTCGGCCGAAAACGTGTACGTTTGCACTTCCCCGCCACAGGGAAGCTGCTAGCCGGCAATTCTCTGCCTGGTTCTACCCGCTGCCCGGAACGCTACGCAGGGCAAAAGCGATTCTCGTCCTCCGTGCTTGCTTTTTCTCAGAAAGAGCCATGGTGTGCGTTTTCGCCGGAAAACGCGTTTTCGGCCGAAAACGTGTACGTTTGCACTTCCCGGCCACAGGGAAGCTGCTAGCCGGGAATTCTCTGCCTGGTTCTACCCGCTGCCCGGAACGCTACGCAGGGCAAAAGCGATTCTCGTCCTCCGTGCTTGCTTTTTCTCAGAAAGAGCCGTGGTGTGCGTTTTCGCCGGAAAACGCGTTTTCGGCCGAAAACGTGTACGTTTGCACTTCCCCGCCACAGGGAAGCTGATAGCCGGGAATTCTCTGCCTGGTTCTACCCGCTGCCCGGAACGCTACGCAGGGCAAAAGCGATTCTCGTCCTCCGTGCTTGCTTTTTCTCAGAAAGAGCCGTGGTGTGCGTTTTCGCCGGAAAACGCGTTTTCGGCCGAAAACGTGTACGTTTGCACTTCCCGGCCACAGGGAAGCTGCTAGCCGGGAATTCTCTGCCTGGTTCTACCCGCTGCCCGGAACGCTACGCAGGGCAAAAGCGATTCTCGTCCTCCGTGCTTGCTTTTTCTCAGAAAGAGCCGTGGTGTGCGTTTTCGCCGGTAAACGGGTTTTCGGCCGAAAACGTGTACGTTTGCACTTCCCGGCCACAGGGAAGCTGCTAGCCGGGAATTCTCTGCCTGGTTCTACCCGCTGCCCGGAACGCTACGCAGGGCAAAAGCGATTCTCGTCCTCCGTGCTTGCTTTTTCTCAGAAAGAGCCGTGGTGTGCGTTTTCGCCGGAAAAAGTGTTTTCGGCGAAAACGTGTACGTTTGCACTTCCCGGCCACAGGGAAGCTGCTAGCCGGGAATTCTCTGCCTGGTTCTACCCGCTGCCCGGAACGCTACGCAGCGAAAAAGCGATTCTCGTCCTCCGTGCTTGCTTTTTCTCAGAAAGAGCCGTGGTGTGCGTTTTCGCCGGAAAACGCGTTTTCGGCCGAAAACGTGTACGTTTGCACTTCCCCGCCACAGGGAAGCTGCTAGCCGGGAATTCTCTGCCTGGTTCTACCCGCTGCCCGGAACGCTACGCAGGGCAAAAGCGATACTCGTCCTTCGTGCTTGCTTATTCTCAGAAAGAGCCGTGGTGTGCGTTTTCGCCGGAAAACGCGTTTTCGCCGAAAACGTGTACGTTTGCACTTCCCGGCCACAGGGAAGCTGCTAGCCGGGAATTCTCTGCCTGGTTCTACCCGCTGCCCGGAACGCTACGCAGGGCAAAAGCGATTCTCGTCCTCCGTGCTTGCTTTTTCTCAGAAAGAGCCGTGGTGTGCGTTTTCGCCAGAAAACGCGTTTTCGGCCGAAAACGTGTACGTTTGCACTTCCCGGCCACAGGGAAGCTGCTAGCCGGGAATTCTCTGCCTGGTTCTACCCGCTGCCCGGAACGCTACGCAGGGCAAAAGCGATTCTCGTCCTCCGTGCTTGCTTTTTCTCAGAAAGAGCCGTGGTGTGCGTTTTCGCCGGAAAACGCGTTTTCGGCCGAAAACGTGTACGTTTGCACTTCCCGGCCACAGGGAAGCTGCTAGCCGGGAATTCTCTGCCTGGTTCTACCCGCTGCCCGGAACGCTACGCAGGGCAAAAGCGATTCTCGCCCTCCGTGCTTGCTTTTTCTCAGAAAGAGCCGTGGTGTGCGTTTTCGCCGGTAAACGCGTTTTCGGCCGAAAACGTGTACGTTTGCACTTCCCGGCCACAGGGAAGCTGCTAGCCGGCAATTCTCTGCCTGGTTCTACCCTCTGCCCGGAACGCTACGCAGGGCAAAAGCGATTCTCGTCCTCCGTGCTTGCTTTTTCTCAGAAAGAGCCGTGGTGTGCGTTTTTGCCGGAAAACGTGTTTTCGGCGAAAACGTGTACGTTTGCACTTCCCGGCCACAGGGAAGCTGATAGCCGGGAATTCTCTGCCTGGTTCTACCCGCTGCCCGGAACGCTACGCAGGGAAAAGCGATTCTCGTCCTCCGTGCTTGCTTTTTCTCAGAAAGAGCCGTGGTGTGCGTTTTCGCCGGAAAACGCGTTTTCGGCCGAAAACGTGTACGTTTGCACTTACCCGCCACAGGGAAGCTGCTAGCCGGGAATTCTCTGCCTGGTTCTACCCGCTGCCCGGAACGCTACGCAGGGCAAAAGCGATTCTCGTCCTCCGTGCTTGCTTTTTCTCAGAAAGAGCCGTGGTGTGCGTTTTCGCCGGAAAACGCGTTTTCGGCCGAAAACGTGTACGTTTGCACTTCCCGGCCACAGGGAAGCTGCTAGCCGGGAATTCTCTGCCTGGTTCTACCCGCTGCCCGGAACGCTACGCAGGGCAAAAGCGATTCTCGTCCTCCGTGCTTGCTTTTTCTCAGAAAGAGCCGTGGTGTGCGTTTTCGCCGGAAAACGCGTTTTCGGCCGAAAACGTGTACGTTTGCACTTCCCGGCCACAGGGAAGCTGCTAGCCGGGAATTCTCTGCCTGGTTCTACCCGCTGCCCGGAACACTACGCAGGGCAAAAGCGATTCTCGTCCTCCGTGCTTGCTTTTTCTCAGAAAGAGCCGTGGTGTGCGTTTTCGCCGGAAAACGCGTTTTCGGCCGAAAACGTGTACGTTTGCACTTCCCGGCCACAGGGAAGCTGCTAGCCGGGAATTCTCTGCCTGGTTCTACCCGCTGCCCAGAACGCTACGCAGGGAAAAGCGATTCTCGTCCTCCGTGCTTGCTTTTTCTCAGAAAGAGCCGTGGTGTGCGTTTTCGCCAGAAAACGCGTTTTCGGCCGAAAACGTGTACGTTTGCACTTCCCCGCCACAGGGAAGCTGCTAGCCGGGAATTCTCTGCCTGGTTCTACCCGCTGCCCGGAACGCTACGCAGGGCAAAAGCGATTCTCGTCCTCCGTGCTTGCTTTTTCTCAGAAAGAGCCGTGGTGTGCGTTTTCGCCGGAAAACGCGTTTTCGGCCGAAAACTTGCACGTTTGCACTTCCCGGCCACAGGGAAGCTGCTAGCCGGGAATTCTCTGCCTGGTTCTACCCGCTGCCCGGAACGCTACGCAGGGCAAAAGCGATTCTCGTCCTCCGTGCTTGCTTTTTCTCAGAAAGAGCCGTGGTGTGCGTTTTCGCCGGAAAACGCGTTTTCGGCCGAAAACGTGTACGTTTGCACTTCCCCGCCACAGGGAAGCTGCTAGACGGGAATTCTCTGCCTGGTTCTACCCGCTGCCCGGAACGCTACGCAGGGTAAAAGCGATTCTCGTCCTCCGTGCTTGCTTTTTCTCAGAAAGAGCCATGGTGTGCTTTTTCGCCGGAAAACGCGTTTTCGGCAGAAAACGTGTACGTTTGCACTTCCCGGCCACAGGGAAGCTGCTAGCCGGGAATTCTCTGCTGGTTCTACCCGCTGCCCGGAACGCTACGCAGGGCAAAAGCGATTCTCGTCCTCCGTGCTTGCTTTTTCTCAGAAAGAGCCGTGGTGTGCGTTTTCGCCGGAAAACGCGTTTTCGGCCGAAAACGTGTACGTTTGCACTTCCCCGCCACAGGGAAGCTGCTAGCCGGGAATTCTCTGCCTGGTTCTACCCGCTGCCCGGAACGCTACGCAGGGCAAAAGCGATTCTCGTCCTCCGTGCTTGCTTTTTCTCAGAAAGGGCCATGGTGTGCTTTTTCGCCGGAAAACGCGTTTTCGGCCGAAAACGTGTACGTTTGCACTTCCCGGCCACAGGGAAGCTGCTAGCCGGCAATTCGCTGCCTATTTCTACCCGCTGCTCAGAACGCTACGCAGGGCAAAAGCGATTCTCGTCCTCCGTGCTTGCTTTTTCTCAGAAAGAGCCGTGGTGTGCGTTTTCGCCGGAAAACGCGTTTTCGGCCGAATACGTGTACGTTTGCACTTCCCCGCCACAGGGAAGCTGCTAGCCGGGAATTCTCTGCCTGGTTCTACCCGCTGCCCGGAACGCTACGCAGGGCAAAAGCGATTCTCGTCCTCCGTGCTTGCTTTTTCTCAGAAAGAGCCGTGGTGTGCGTTTTCGCCGGAAAACGCGTTTTCGGCCGAAAACGTGTACGTTTGCACTTCCCCGCCACAGGGAAGCTGCTAGCCGGGAATTCTCTGCCTGGTTCTACCCGCTGCCCGGAACGCTACGCAGCGAAAAAGCGATTCTCGTCCTCCGTGCTTGCTTTTTCTCAGAAAGAGCCGTGGTGTGCGTTTTCGCCGGAAAACGCGTTTTCGGCCGAAAACGTGTACGTTTGCACTTCCCGGCCACAGGGAAGCTGCTAGCCGGGAATTCTCTGCCTGGTTCTACCCGCTGCCCGGAACGCTACGCAGGGCAAAAGCGATACTCGTCCTCCGTGCTTGCTTATTCTCAGAAAGAGCCGTGGTGTGCGTTTTCGCCGGAAAACGCGTTTTCGCCGAAAACGTGTACGTTTGCACTTCCCGGCCACAGGGAAGCTGCTAGCCGGGAATTCTCTGCCTGGTTCTACCCGCTGCCCGGAACGCTACGCAGGGCAAAAGCGATTCTCGTCCTCCGTGCTTGCTTTTTCTCAGAAAGAGCCGTGGTGTGCGTTTTCGCCGGAAAACGCGTTTTCGGCCGAAAACGTGTACGTTTGCACTTCCCGGCCACAGGGAAGCTGCTAGCCGGGAATTCTCTGCCTGGTTCTACCCGCTGCCCGGAACGCTACGCAGGGCAAAAGCGATTCTCGTCCTCCGTGCTTGCTTTTTCTCAGAAAGAGCCGTGGTGTGCGTTTTCGCAGGTAAACGGGTTTTCGCCGAAAACGTGTACGTTTGCACTTCCCGGCCACAGGGAAGCTGCTAGCCGGGAATTCTCTGCCTGGTTCTACCCGCTGCCCGGAACGCTACGCAGGGCAAAAGCGATTCTCGTCCTCCGTGCTTGCTTTTTCTCAGAAAGAGCCGTGGTGTGCGTTTTCGCCGGAAAACGCGTTTTCGGCCGAAAACGTGTACGTTTGCACTTCCCGGCCACAGGGAAGCTGCTAGCCGGGAATTCTCTGCCTGGTTCTACCCGCTGCCCGGAACGCTACGCAGGGCAAAAGCGATTCTCGTCCTCCGTGCTTGCTTTTTCTCAGAAAGAGCCGTGGTGTGCCTTTTCGCCGGAAAACGTGTTTTCGGCGAAAACGTGTACGTTTGCACTTCCCGGCCACAGGGAAGCTGCTAGCCGGCAATTCGCTGCCTATTTCTACCCACTGCTCAGAACGATACGCAGGGCAAAAGCGATTCTCGTCCTCCGTGCTTGCTTTTTCTCAGAAAGAGCCGTGGTGTGCTTTTTCGCCGGAAGACACGTTTTCGGCCGAAAACGTGTACGTTTGCACTTCCCGGCCACAGGGAAGCTGCTAGCCGGGAATTCTCTGCCTGGTTCTACCCGCTGCCCGGAACGCTACGCAGGGCAAAAGCGATTCTCGTCCTCCGTGCTTGCTTTTTCTCAGAAAGAGCCGTGGTGTGCCTTTTCGCCGGAAAACGTGTTTTCGGCGAAAACGTTTACGTTTGCACTTCCCGGCCACAGGGAAGCTGCTAGCCGGGAATTCTCTGCCTGGTTCTACCCGCTGCCCGGAACGCTACGCAGGGCAAAAGCGATTCTCGTCCTCCGTGCTTGCTTTTTCTCAGAAAGAGCCGTGGTGTGCGTTTTCGCCGGAAAACGCGTTTTCGGCCGAAAACGTGTACGTTTGCACTTCCCGGCCACAGGGAATCTGCTAGCCGGGAATTCTCTGCCTGGTTCTACCCGCTGCCCGGAACGCTACGCAGGGCAAAAGCGATTCTCGTCCTCCGTGCTTGCTTTTTCTCAGAAAGAGCCGTGGTGTGCGTTTTCGTCAGAAAACGCGTTTTCGGCCGAAAACGTGTACGTTTGCACTTCCCGGCCACAGGGAAGCTGCTAGACGGGAATTCTCTGCCTGGTTCTACCCGCTGCCCGGAACGCTACGCAGGGCAAAAGCGATTCTCGTCCTCCGTGCTTGCTTTTTCTCAGAAAGAGCCGTGGTGTGCGTTTTCGCCAGTAAACGCGTTTTCGGCCGAAAACGTGTACGTTTGCACTACCCCGCCACAGGGAAGCTGCTAGCCGGGAATTCTCTGCCTGGTTCTACCCGCTACCCGGAACGCTACGCAGGGCAAAAGCGATTCTCGTCCTCCGTGCTTGCTTTTTCTTAGAAAGAGCCGTGGTGTGCGTTTTCGCCGGAAAAAGCGTTTTCGGCCGAAAACGTGTACGTTTGCACTTCCCGGCCACAGGGAAACTGCTAGCCGGGAATTCTCTGCCTGGTTCTACCCGCTGCCCGGAACACTACGCAGGGCAAAAGCGATTCTCGTCCTCCGTGCTTGCTTTTTCTCAGAAAGAGCCGTGGTGTGCGTTTTCGCAGGTAAACGGGTTTTCGCCGAAAACGTGTACGTTTGCACTTCCCGGCCACAGGGAAGCTGCTAGCCGGGAATTCTCTGCCTGGTTCTACCCGCTGCCCGGAACGCTACGCAGGGCAAAAGCGATTCTCGTCCTCCGTGCTTGCTTTTTCTCAGAAAGAGCCGTGGTGTGCGTTTTCGCCGGAAAACGCGTTTTCGGCCGAAAACGTGTACGTTTGCACTTCCCGGCCACAGGGAAGCTGATAGCCGGGAATTCTCTGCCTGGTTCTACCCGCTGCCCGGAACGCTACGCAGGGCAAAAGCGATTCTCGTCCTCCGTGCTTGCTTTTTCTCAGAAAGAGCCGTGGTGTGCGTTTTCGCAGGTAAACGGGTTTTCGCCGAAAACGTGTACGTTTGCACTTCCCGGCCACAGGGAAGCTGCTAGCCGGGAATTCTCTGCCTGGTTCTACCCGCTGCCCGGAACGCTACGCAGGGCAAAAGCGATTCTCGTCCTCCGTGCTTGCTTTTTCTCAGAAAGAGCCGTGGTGTGCGTTTTCGCCGGAAAACGCGTTTTCGGCCGAAAACGTATACGTTTGCACTTCCCGGCCACAGGGAAGCTGCTAGCCGGCAATTCACTGCCTGGTTCTACCCGCTGCCCGGAACGCTACGCAGGGCAAAAGCGATTCTCGTCCTCCGTGCTTGCTTTTTCTCAGAAAGAGCCGTGGTGTGCGTTTTCGCCGGAAAACGCGTTTTCGGCCGAAAACGTGTACGTTTGCACTTCCCGGCCACAGGGAAGCTGCTAGCCGGGAATTCTCTGCCTGGTTCTACCCGCTGCCCGGAACGCTACGCAGGGCAAAAGCGATTCTCCTCCTCCGTGCTTTCTTTTTCTCAGAAAGAGCCGTGGTGTGCGTTTTTGCGGGAAAACGCGTTTTCGGCCGAAAACGTGTACGTTTCCACTTCCCGGCCACAGGCAAGCTGCTAGCCGGGAATTCTCTGCCTGGTTCTTCCCGCTGCCCGGAACGCTTCGCAGGGCAAAAGCGATTCTCGTCCTCCGTGCTTGCTTTTTCTCAGAAAGTGCCGTGGTGTGCGTTTTCGCCGGAAAACACGTTTTCGGCCGAAAACGTGTACGTTTGCACTTCCCGGCCACAGGGAAGCTGCTAGCCGGGAATTCTCTGCCTGGTTCTACCCGCTGCCCGGAACGCTACGCAGGGCAAAAGCGATTCTCGTCCTCCGTGCTTGCTTTTTCTCAGAAAGAGCCGTGGTGTGCGTTTTCGCCAGAAAACGCGTTTTCGGCCGAAAACGTGTACGTTTGCACTTCCCGGCCACAGGGAAGCTGCTAGCCGGGAATTCTCTGCCTGGTTCTACCCGCTGCCCGGAACGCTACGCAGGGCAAAAGCGATTCTCGTCCTCCGTGCTTGCTTTTTCTCAGAAAGAGCCGTGGTGTGCGTTTTCGCCGGAAAACGCGTTTTCGGCCGAAAACGTGTACGTTTGCACTTCCCCGCCACAGGGAAGCTGCTAGCCGGGAATTCTCTGCCTGGTTCTACCCGCTGCCCGGAACGCTACGCAGGGCAAAAGCGATTCTCGTCCTCCGTGCTTGCTTTTTCTCAGAAAGAGCCGTGGTGTGCGTTTTCGCCAGAAAACGCGTTTTCGGCCGAAAACGTGTACGTTTGCACTTCCCCGCCACAGGGAAGCTGCTAGCCGGCAATTCTCTGCCTGGTTCTACCCGCTGCCCGGAACGCTACGCAGGGCAAAAGCGATTCTCGTCCTCCGTGCTTGCTTTTTCTCAGAAAGAGCCGTGGTGTGCGTTTTCGCCAGAAAACGCGTTTTCGGCCGAAAACGTGTACGTTTGCACTTCCCCGCCACAGGGAAGCTGCTAGACGGGAATTCTCTGCCTGGTTCTACCCGCTGCCCGGAACGCTACGCAGGGCAAAAGCGATTCTCGTCCTCCGTGCTTGCTTTTTCTCAGAAAGAGCCGTGGTGTGCGTTTTCGCCGGAAAACGCGTTATCGGCCGAAAACGTGTACGTTTGCACTTCCCGGCCACAGGGAAACTGCTAGCCGGCAATTCGCTGCCTATTTCTACCCGCTGCTCAGAACTCTACGCAGGGCAAAAGCGATTCTCGTCCTCCGTGCTTGCTTTTTCTCAGAAAGAGCCGTGGTGTGCGTTTTCGCCGTAAAACGCGTTTTCGGCCGAAAACGTGTACGTTTGCACTTCCCGGCCACAGGGAAGCTGCTAGCCGGGAATTCTCTGCCTGGTTCTACCCGCTGCCCGGAACACTACGCAGGGCAAAAGCGATTCTCGTCCTCCGTGCTTGCTTTTTCTCAGAAAGAGCCGTGGTGTGCGTTTTCGCCGGAAAACGCGTTTTCGGCCGAAAACGTGTACGTTTGCACTTCCCCGCCACAGGGAAGCTGCTAGCCGGGAATTCTCTGCCTGGTTCTACCCGCTGCCCGGAACGCTACGCAGGGCAAAAGCGATTCTCGTCCTCCGTGCTTGCTTTTTCTCAGAAAGAGCCGTGGTGTGCGTTTTCGCCGGAAAACGCGTTTTCGGCCGAAAACGTGTACGTTTGCACTTCCCGGCCACAGGGAAGCTGCTAGCCGGGAATTCTCTGCCTGGTTCTACCCGCTGCCCGGAACGCTACGCAGGGCAAAAGCGATTCTCGTCCTCCGTGCTTGCTTTTTCTCAGAAAGAGCCGTGGTGTGCGTTTTCGCCGGAAAACGCGTTTTCGGCCGAAAACGTTTACGTTTGCACTTCCCGGCCACAGGGAAGCTGCTAGCCGGGAATTCTCTGCCTGGTTCTACCCGCTGCCCGGAACGCTACGCAGGGCAAAAGCGATTCTCGTCCTCCGTGCTTGCTTTTTCTCAGAAAGAGCCGTGGTGTGCGTTTTCGCCGGAAAACGCGTTTTCGGCCGAAAACGTGTACGTTTGCACTTCCCGGCCACAGGGAAGCTGCTAGCCGGGAATTCTCTGCCTGGTTCTACCCGCTGCCCGGAACGCTACGCAGGGCAAAAGCGATTCTCGTCCTCCGTGCTTGCTTTTTCTCAGAAAGAGCCGTGGTGTGCGTTTTCGCCGGAAAACGCGTTTTCGGCCGAAAACGTGTACGTTTGCACTTCCCGGCAACAGGGAAGCTGCTAGCCGGGAATTCTCTGCCTGGTTCTACCCGCTGCCCGGAACGCTACGCAGGGCAAAAGCGATTCTCGTCCTCCGTGCTTGCTTTATCTCAGAAAGAGCCGTGGTGTGCGTTTTCGCCGCAAAACGCGTTTTCGGCCGAAAACGTGTACGTTTGCACTTCCCCGCCACAGGGAAGCTTATAGCAGGGAATTCTCTGCCTGGTTCTACCCGCTGCCCGGAACGCTACGCAGGGCAAAAGCGATTCTCGTCCTCCGTGCTTGCTTTTTCTCAGAAAGAGCCATGGTGTGCTTTTTTGCCGGAAAATGTGTTTTTTTGGCCGAAAAGGTGTACGTTTGCACTTCCCCGCCACAGGGAAGCTGCTAGCCGGGAATTCTCTGCCTCGTTCTACCCGCTGCCCGGAACGCTACGCAGGGCAAAAGCGATTCTCGTCCTCCGTGCTTGCTTTTTCTCAGAAAGAGCCGTGGTGTGCGTTTTCGCCGCAAAACGCGTTTTTGGCCGAAAACGTGTACGTTTGCACTTCCCGGCCACAGGGAAGCTGCTAGCCGGGAATTCTCTGCCTGGTTCTACCCGCTGCCCGGAACGCTACGCAGGGCAAAAGCGATTCTCGTCCTCCGTGCTTGCTTTTTCTCAGAAAGAGCCGTGGTGTGCGTTTTCGCCAGAAAACGCGTTTTCGGCCGAAAACGTGTACGTTTGCACTTCCCGGCCACAGGGAAGCTGCTAGCCGGGAATTCTCTGCCTGGTTCTACCCGCTGCCCCGAACGCTACGCAGGGCAAAAGCGATTCTCGTCCTCCGTGCTTGCTTTTTCTCAGAAAGAGCCGTGGCGTACTTTTTCTCCGGAAAACGCTTTTTCGGCCGAAAACGTGTACGTTTGCACTTCCCGGCCACAGGGAAGCTGCTAGCCGGCAATTCGCTGCCTATTTCTACCCGCTGCTCAGAACGCTACGCAGGGCAAAAGCGATTCTCGTCCTCCGTGCTTGCTTTTTCTCAGAAAGAGCCGTGGTGTGCGTTTTCGCCGGAAAACGCGTTTTCGGCCGAAAACGTGTACGTTTGCACTTACCAGCCACAGGGAAGCTGCTAGCAGGGAATTCGCTGCCTGGTTCTACCCGCTGCCCGGAACGCTACGCAGGGCAAAAGCGATTCTCGTCCTCCATGCTTGCTTTTTCTCAGAAAGAGCCGTGGTGTGCGTTTTCGCCGGAAAACGCGTTTTCGGCCGAAAACGTTTTCGTTTGCACTTCCCGGCCACAGGGAAGCTGCTAGACGGGAATTCTCTGCCTGGTTCTACCCGCTGCCCGGAACGCTACGCAGGGCAAAAGCGATTCTCGTCCTCCGTGCTTGCTTTTTCTCAGAAAGAGCCGTGGTGTGCGTTTTCGCCGGAAAACGCGTTTTCGGCCGAAAACGTTTACGTTTGCACTTCCCGGCCACAGGGAAGCTGCTAGCCGGGAATTCTCTGCCTGGTTCTACCCGCTGCCCGGAACGCTACGCAGGGCAAAAGCGATTCTCGTCCTCCGTGCTTGCTTTTTCTCAGAAAGAGCCGTGGTGTGCGTTTTCGCCGGAAAACGCGTTTTCGGCCGAAAACGTGTACGTTTGCACTTCCCGGCCACAGGGAAGCTGCTAGCCGGGAATTCTCTGCCTGGTTCTACCCGCTGCCCGGAACGCTACGCAGGGCAAAAGCGATTCTCGTCCTCCGTGCTTGCTTTTTCTCAGAAAGAGCCGTGGTGTGCGTTTTCGCCGGAAAACGCGTTTTCGGCCGAAAACGTGTACGTTTGCACTTCCCGGCAACAGGGAAGCTGCTAGCCGGGAATTCTCTGCCTGGTTCTACCCGCTGCCCGGAACGCTACGCAGGGCAAAAGCGATTCTCGTCCTCCGTGCTTGCTTTATCTCAGAAAGAGCCGTGGTGTGCGTTTTCGCCGCAAAACGCGTTTTCGGCCGAAAACGTGTACGTTTGCACTTCCCCGCCACAGGGAAGCTTATAGCAGGGAATTCTCTGCCTGGTTCTACCCGCTGCCCGGAACGCTACGCAGGGCAAAAGCGATTCTCGTCCTCCGTGCTTGCTTTTTCTCAGAAAGAGCCATGGTGTGCTTTTTTGCCGGAAAATGTGTTTTTTTGGCCGAAAAGGTGTACGTTTGCACTTCCCCGCCACAGGGAAGCTGCTAGCCGGGAATTCTCTGCCTCGTTCTACCCGCTGCCCGGAACGCTACGCAGGGCAAAAGCGATTCTCGTCCTCCGTGCTTGCTTTTTCTCAGAAAGAGCCGTGGTGTGCGTTTTCGCCGCAAAACGCGTTTTTGGCCGAAAACGTGTACGTTTGCACTTCCCGGCCACAGGGAAGCTGCTAGCCGGGAATTCTCTGCCTGGTTCTACCCGCTGCCCGGAACGCTACGCAGGGCAAAAGCGATTCTCGTCCTCCGTGCTTGCTTTTTCTCAGAAAGAGCCGTGGTGTGCGTTTTCGCCAGAAAACGCGTTTTCGGCCGAAAACGTGTACGTTTGCACTTCCCGGCCACAGGGAAGCTGCTAGCCGGGAATTCTCTGCCTGGTTCTACCCGCTGCCCCGAACGCTACGCAGGGCAAAAGCGATTCTCGTCCTCCGTGCTTGCTTTTTCTCAGAAAGAGCCGTGGCGTACTTTTTCTCCGGAAAACGCTTTTTCGGCCGAAAACGTGTACGTTTGCACTTCCCGGCCACAGGGAAGCTGCTAGCCGGCAATTCGCTGCCTATTTCTACCCGCTGCTCAGAACGCTACGCAGGGCAAAAGCGATTCTCGTCCTCCGTGCTTGCTTTTTCTCAGAAAGAGCCGTGGTGTGCGTTTTCGCCGGAAAACGCGTTTTCGGCCGAAAACGTGTACGTTTGCACTTACCAGCCACAGGGAAGCTGCTAGCAGGGAATTCGCTGCCTGGTTCTACCCGCTGCCCGGAACGCTACGCAGGGCAAAAGCGATTCTCGTCCTCCATGCTTGCTTTTTCTCAGAAAGAGCCGTGGTGTGCGTTTTCGCCGGAAAACGCGTTTTCGGCCGAAAACGTTTTCGTTTGCACTTCCCGGCCACAGGGAAGCTGCTAGACGGGAATTCTCTGCCTGGTTCTACCCGCTGCCCGGAACGCTACGCAGGGCAAAAGCGATTCTCGTCCTCCGTGCTTGCTTTTTCTCAGAAAGAGCCGTGGTGTGCGTTTTCGCGGGAAAACGCGTTTTCGGCCGAAAACGTGTACGTTTGCACTTCCCGGCCACAGAGAAGCTGCTAGCCGGGAATTCTCTGCCTGGTTCTACCCGCTGTCCGGAACACTACGCAGGGCAAAAGCGATTCTCGTCCTCCGTGCTTGCTTTTTCTCAGAAAGAGCCGTGGTGTGCGTTTTCGCCGCAAAACGCGTTTTCGGCCGAAAACGTGTACGTTTGCACTTCCCGGCCACAGGGAAACTGCTAGCCGGGAATTCTCTGCCTGGTTCTACACGCTGCCCGGAACACTACGCAGGGCAAAAGCGATTCTCGTCCTCCGTGCTTGCTTTTTCTCAGAAAGAGCCGTGGTGTGCGTTTTCGCAGGTAAACGGGTTTTCGCCGAAAACGTGTACGTTTGCACTTCCCGGCCACAGGGAAGCTGCTAGCCGGGAATTCTCTGCCTGGTTCTACCCGCTGCCCGGAACGCTACGCAGGGCAAAAGCGATTCTCGTCCTCCGTGCTTGCTTTTTCTCAGAAAGAGCCGTGGTGTGCGTTTTCGCCGGAAAACGCGTTTTCGGCCGAAAACGTGTACGTTTGCACTTCCCGGCCACAGGGAAGCTGATAGCCGGGAATTCTCTGCCTGGTTCTACCCGCTGCCCGGAACGCTACGCAGGGCAAAAGCGATTCTCGTCCTCCGTGCTTGCTTTTTCTCAGAAAGAGCCGTGGTGTGCGTTTTCGCAGGTAAACGGGTTTTCGCCGAAAACGTGTACGTTTGCACTTCCCGGCCACAGGGAAGCTGCTAGCCGGGAATTCTCTGCCTGGTTCTACCCGCTGCCCGGAACGCTACGCAGGGCAAAAGCGATTCTCGTCCTCCGTGCTTGCTTTTTCTCAGAAAGAGCCGTGGTGTGCGTTTTCGCCGGAAAACGCGTTTTCGGCCGAAAACGTGTACGTTTGCACTTCCCGGCCACAGGGAAGCTGCTAGCCGGCAATTCACTGCCTGGTTCTACCCGCTGCCCGGAACGCTACGCAGGGCAAAAGCGATTCTCGTCCTCCGTGCTTGCTTTTTCTCAGAAAGAGCCGTGGTGTGCCTTTTCGCCGCAAAACCTGTTTTCGGCGAAAACGTGTACGTTTGCACTTCCCGGCCACAGGGAAGCTGCTAGCCGGCAATTCGCTGCCTATTTCTACCCACTGCTCAGAACGATACGCAGGGCAAAAGCGATTCTCGTCCTCCGTGCTTGCTTTTTCTCAGAAAGAGCCGTGGTGTGCTTTTTCGCCGGAAAACGCGTTTTCGGCCGAAAACGTGTACGTTTGCACTTCCCGGCCACAGGGAAGCTGCTAGCCGGCAATTCGCTGCCTATTTCTACCCGCTGCTCAGAACGCTACGCAGGGAAAAAGCGATTCTCGTCCTCCGTGCTTGCTTTATCTCAGAAAGAGCCGTGGTGTGCGTTTTCGCCGGAAAACGCGTTTTCGGCCGAAAACGTGTACGTTTGCACTTCCCGGCCACAGGGAAGCTGCTAGCCGGGAATTCTCTGCCTGGTTCTACCCGCTGCCCGGAACGCTACGCAGGGCAAAAAGCGATTCTCGTCCTCCGTGCTTGCTTTTTCTCAGAAAGAGCCGTGGTGTGCGTTTTCGCCGGAAAACGCGTTTTCGGCCGAAAACGTTTACGTTTGCACTTCCCGGCCACAGGGAAGCTGCTAGCCGGGAATTCTCTGCCTGGTTCTACCCGCTGCCCGGAACGCTACGCAGGGCAAAAGCGATTCTCGTCCTCCGTGCTTGCTTTTTCTCAGAAAGAGCCGTGGTGTGCGTTTTCGCCGGAAAACGCGTTTTCGGCCGAAAACGTGTACGTTTCCACTTCCCGGCCACAGGGAAGCTGCTAGCCGGGAATTCTCTGCCTGGTTCTTCCCGCTGCCCGGAACGCTTCGCAGGGCAAAAGCGATTCTCGTCCTCCGTGCTTGCTTTTTCTCAGAAAGAGCCGTGGTGTGCGTTTTCGCCGGAAAACACGTTTTCGGCCGAAAACGTGTACGTTTGCACTTCCCGGCCACAGGGAAGCTGCTAGCCGGGAATTCTCTGCCTGGTTCTACCCGCTGCCCGGAACACTACGCAGGGCAAAAGCGATTCTCGTCCTCCGTGCTTGCTTTTTCTCAGAAAGAGCCGTGGTGTGCGTTTTCGCCAGAAAACGCGTTTTCGGCCGAAAACGTGTAAGTTTGCACTTCCCGGCCACAGGGAAGCTGCTAGCCGGGAATTCTCTGCCTGGTTCTACCCGCTGCCCGGAACGCTACGCAGGGCAAAAGCGATTCTCGTCCTCCGTGCTTGCTTTTTCTCAGAAAGAGCCGTGGTGTGCGTTTTCGCCGGAAAACGCGTTTTCGGCCGAAAACGTGTACGTTTGCACTTCCCCGCCACAGGGAAGCTGCTAGCCGGGAATTCTCTGCCTGGTTCTACCCGCTGCCCGGAACGCTACGCAGGGCAAAAGCGATTCTCGTCCTCCGTGCTTGCTTTTTCTCAGAAAGAGCCGTGGTGTGCGTTTTCGCCAGAAAACGCGTTTTCGGCCGAAAACGTGTACGTTTGCACTTCCCCGCCACAGGGAAGCTGCTAGCCGGGAATTTTCTGCCTGGTTCTACCCGCTGCCCGGAACGCTACGCAGGGCAAAAGCGATTCTCGTCCTCCGTGCTTGCTTTTTCTCAGAAAGAGCCGTGGTGTGCGTTTTCGCCAGAAAACGCGTTTTCGGCCGAAAACGTGTACGTTTGCACTTCCCCGCCACAGGGAAGCTGCTAGACGGGAATTCTCTGCCTGGTTCTACCCGCTGCCCGGAACGCTACGCAGGGCAAAAGCGATTCTCGTCCTCCGTGCTTGCTATTTCTCAGAAAGAGCCGTGGTGTGCGTTTTCGCCGGAAAACGCGTTTTCGGCCGAAAACGTGTACGTTTGCACTTCCCGGCCACAGGGAAACTGCTAGCCGGCAATTCGCTGCCTATTTCTACCCGCTGCTCAGAACTCTACGCAGGGCAAAAGCGATTCTCGTCCTCCGTGCTTGCTTTTTCTCAGAAAGAGCCGTGGTGTGCGTTTTCGCCGTAAAACGCGTTTTCGGCCGAAAACGTGTACGTTTGCACTTCCCCGCCACAGGGAAGCTGCTAGCCGGGAATTCTCTGCCTGGTTCTACCCGCTGCCCGGAACGCTACGCAGGGCAAAAGCGATTCTCGTCCTCCGTGCTTGCTTTTTCTCAGAAAGAGCCGTGGTGTGCGTTTTCGCGGGAAAACGCGTTTTCGGCCGAAAACGTGTACGTTTGCACTTCCCGGCCACAGGGAAGCTGCTAGCCGGGAATTCTCTGCCTGGTTCTACCCGCTGCCCGGAACACTACGCAGGGCAAAAGCGATTCTCGTCCTCCGTGCTTGCTTTTTCTCAGAAAGAGCCGTGGTGTGCGTTTTCGCCGGAAAACGCGTTTTCGGCCGAAAACGTGTACGTTTGCACTTCCCCGCCACAGGGAAGCTGCTAGCCGGGAATTCTCTGCCTGGTTCTACCCGCTGCCCGGAACGCTACGCAGGGCAAAAGCGATTCTCGTCCTCCGTGCTTGCTTTTTCTCAGAAAGAGCCGTGGTGTGCGTTTTCGCCGGAAAACGCGTTTTCGGCCGAAAACGTGTACGTTTGCACTTCCCGGCCACAGGGAAGCTGCTAGCCGGGAATTCTCTGCCTGGTTCTACCCGCTGCCCGGAACGCTACGCAGGGCAAAAGCGATTCTCGTCCTCCGTGCTTGCTTTTTCTCAGAAAGAGCCGTGGTGTGCGTTTTCGCCGGAAAACGCGTTTTCGGCCGAAAACGTTTACGTTTGCACTTCCCGGCCACAGGGAAGCTGCTAGCCGGGAATTCTCTGCCTGGTTCTACCCGCTGCCCGGAACGCTACGCAGGGCAAAAGCGATTCTCGTCCTCCGTGCTTGCTTTTTCTCAGAAAGAGCCGTGGTGTGCGTTTTCGCCGGAAAACGCGTTTTCGGCCGAAAACGTGTACGTTTGCACTTCCCGGCCACAGGGAAGCTGCTAGCCGGGAATTCTCTGCCTGGTTCTACCCGCTGCCCGGAACGCTACGCAGGGCAAAAGCGATTCTCGTCCTCCGTGCTTGCTTTTTCTCAGAAAGAGCCGTGGTGTGCGTTTTCGCCGGAAAACGCGTTTTCGGCCGAAAACGTGTACGTTTGCACTTCCCGGCAACAGGGAAGCTGCTAGCCGGGAATTCTCTGCCTGGTTCTACCCGCTGCCCGGAACGCTACGCAGGGCAAAAGCGATTCTCGTCCTCCGTGCTTGCTTTATCTCAGAAAGAGCCGTGGTGTGCGTTTTCGCCGCAAAACGCGTTTTCGGCCGAAAACGTGTACGTTTGCACTTCCCCGCCACAGGGAAGCTGATAGCAGGGAATTCTCTGCCTGGTTCTACCCGCTGCCCGGAACGCTACGCAGGGCAAAAGCGATTCTCGTCCTCCGTGCTTGCTTTTTCTCAGAAAGAGCCATGGTGTGCTTTTTTGCCGGAAAATGCGTTTTCGGCCGAAAACGTGTACGTTTGCACTTCCCCGCCACAGGGAAGCTGCTAGCCGGGAATTCTCTGCCTCGTTCTACCCGCTGCCCGGAACGCTACGCAGGGCAAAAGCGATTCTCGTCCTCCGTGCTTGCTTTTTCTCAGAAAGAGCCGTGGTGTGCGTTTTCGCCGCAAAACGCGTTTTTGGCCGAAAACGTGTACGTTTGCACTTCCCGGCCACAGGGAAGCTGCTAGCCGGGAATTCTCTGCCTGGTTCTACCCGCTGCCCGGAACGCTACGCAGGGCAAAAGCGATTCTCGTCCTCCGTGCTTGCTTTTTCTCAGAAAGAGCCGTGGTGTGCGTTTTCGCCAGAAAACGCGTTTTCGGCCGAAAACGTGTACGTTTGCACTTCCCGGCCACAGGGAAGCTGCTAGCCGGGAATTCTCTGCCTGGTTCTACCCGCTGCCCCGAACGCTACGCAGGGCAAAAGCGATTCTCGTCCTCCGTGCTTGCTTTTTCTCAGAAAGAGCCGTGGCGTGCTTTTTCTCCGGAAAACGCTTTTTCGGCCGAAAACGTGTACGTTTGCACTTCCCGGCCACAGGGAAGCTGCTAGCCGGCAATTCGCTGCCTATTTCTACCCGCTGCTCAGAACGCTACGCAGGGCAAAAGCGATTCTCGTCCTCCGTGCTTGCTTTTTCTCAGAAAGAGCCGTGGTGTGCGTTTTCGCCGCAAAACGCGTTTTCGGCCGAAAACGTGTACGTTTGCACTTACCAGCCACAGGGAAGCTGCTAGCAGGGAATTCGCTGCCTGGTTCTACCCGCTGCCCGGAACGCTACGCAGGGCAAAAGCGATTCTCGTCCTCCATGCTTGCTTTTTCTCAGAAAGAGCCGTGGTGTGCGTTTTCGCGGGAAAACGCATTTTCGGCCGAAAACGTGTACGTTTGCACTTCCCCGCCACAGGGAAGCTGCTAGCCGGGAATTCTCTGCCTGGTTCTACCCGCTGCCCGGAACACTACGCAGGGCAAAAGCGATTCTCGTCCTCCGTGCTTGCTTTTTCTCAGAAAGAGCCGTGGTGTGCGTTTTCGCCGGAAAACGCGTTTTCGGCCGAAAACGTGTACGTTTGCACTTCCCGGCCACAGGGAAGCTGCTAGACGGGAATTCTCTGCCTGGTTCTACCCGCTGCCCGGAACGCTACGCAGGGCAAAAGCGATTCTCGTCCTCCGTGCTTGCTTTTTCTCAGAAAGAGCCGTGGTGTGCGTTTTCGCCGGAAAACGCGTTTTCGGCCGAAAACGTGTACGTTTGCACTTCCCGGCCACAGGGAAGCTGCTAGCCGGGAATTCTCTGCCTGGTTCTACCCGCTGCCCGGAACTCTACGCAGGGCAAAAGCGATTCTCGTCCTCCGTGCTTGCTTTTTCTCAGAAAGAGCCGTGGTGTGCGTTTTCGCCGGAAAACGCGTTTTCGGCCGAAAACGTGTACGTTTGCACTTCCCCGCCACACGGAAGCTGCTAGCCGGGAATTCTCTGCCTGGTTCTACCCTCTGCCCGGAACGCTACGCAGAGCAAAAGCGATTCTCGTCCTCCGTGCTTGCTTTTTCTCAGAAAGAGCCGTGGTGTGTGTTTTCGCCGGAAAACGCGTTTTCGGCCGAAAACGTGTACGTTTGCACTTCCCCGCCACAGGGAAGCTGCTAGCCGGGAATTCTCTGCCTGGTTCTACCCGCTGCCCGGAACGCTACGCAGGGCAAAAGCGATTCTCGTCCTCCGTGCTTGCTTTTTCTCAGAAAGAGCCGTGGTGTGCGTTTTCGTCAGGAAACGCGTTTTCGGCCGAAAACGTGTACGTTTGCACTTCCCGGCCACAGGGAAGCTGCTAGACGGGAATTCTCTGCCTGGTTCTACCCGCTGCCCGGAACGCTACGCAGGGCAAAAGCGATTCTCGTCCTCCGTGCTTGCTTTTTCTCAGAAAGAGCCGTGGTGTGCGTTTTCGCCGGTAAACGCGTTTTCGGCCGAAAACGTGTACGTTTGCACTACCCCGCCACAGGGAAGCTGCTAGCCGGGAATTCTCTGCCTGGTTCTACCCGCTACCCGGAACGCTACGCAGGGCAAAAGCGATTCTCGTCCTCCGTGCTTGCTTTTTCTTAGAAAGAGCCGTGGTGTGCGTTTTCGCCGGAAAAAGCGTTTTCGGCCGAAAACGTGTACGTTTGCACTTCCCGGCCACAGGGAAACTGCTAGCCGGGAATTCTCTGCCTGGTTCTACCCGCTGCCCGGAAAACTACGCAGGGCAAAAGCGATTCTCGTCCTCCGTGCTTGCTTTTTCTCAGAAAGAGCCGTGGTGTGCGTTTTCGCAGGTAAACGGGTTTTCGCCGAAAACGTGTACGTTTGCACTTCCCGGCCACAGGGAAGCTGCTAGCCGGGAATTCTCTGCCTGGTTCTACCCGCTGCCCGGAACGCTACGCAGGGCAAAAGCGATTCTCGTCCTCCGTGCTTGCTTTTTCTCAGAAAGAGCCGTGGTGTGCGTTTTCGCAGGTAAACGGGTTTTCGCCGAAAACGTGTACGTTTGCACTTCCCGGCCACAGGGAAGCTGCTAGCCGGGAATTCTCTGCCTGGTTCTACCCGCTGCCCGGAACGCTACGCAGGGCAAAAGCGATTCTCGTCCTCCGTGCTTGCTTTTTCTCAGAAAGAGCCGTGGTGTGCGTTTTCGCCGGAAAACGCGTTTTCGGCCGAAAACGTGTACGTTTGCACTTCCCGGCCACAGGGAAGCTGCTAGCCGGCAATTCACTGCCTGGTTCTACCCGCTGCCCGGAACGCTACGCAGGGCAAAAGCGATTCTCGTCCTCCGTGCTTGCTTTTTCTCAGAAAGAGCCGTGGTGTGCCTTTTCGCCGGAAAACGTGTTTTCGGCGAAAACGTGTACGTTTGCACTTCCCGGCCACAGGGAAGCTGCTAGCCGGCAATTCGCTGCCTATTTCTACCCACTGCTCAGAACGATACGCAGGGCAAAAGCGATTCTCGTCCTCCGTGCTTGCTTTTTCTCAGAAAGAGCCGTGGTGTGCTTTTTCGCCGGAAAACGCGTTTTCGGCCGAAAACGTGTACGTTTGCACTTCCCGGCCACAGGGAAGCTGCTAGCCGGCAATTCGCTGCCTATTTCTACCCGCTGCTCAGAACGCTACGCAGGGAAAAAGCGATTCTCGTCCTCCGTGCTTGCTTTTTCTCAGAAAGAGCCGTGGTGTGCGTTTTCGCCGGAAAACGCGTTTTCGGCCGAAAACGTGTACGTTTGCACTTCCCCGCCACAGGGAAGCTGCTAGCCGGGAATTCTCTGCCTGGTTCTACCCGCTGCCCGGAACGCTACGCAGGGCAAAAGCGATTCTCGTCCTCCGTGCTTGCTTTTTCTCAGAAAGAGCCGTGGTGTGCGTTTTCGCCGGAAAACGCGTTTTCGGCCGAAAACGTGTACGTTTGCACTTCCCGGCAACAGGGAAGCTGCTAGCCGGGAATTCTCTGCCTGGTTCTACCCGCTGCCCGGAACGCTACGCAGGGCAAAAGCGATTCTCGTCCTCCGTGCTTGCTTTATCTCAGAAAGAGCCGTGGTGTGCGTTTTCGCCGCAAAACGCGTTTTCGGCCGAAAACGTGTACGTTTGCACTTCCCCGCCACAGGGAAGCTGATAGCAGGGAATTCTCTGCCTGGTTCTACCCGCTGCCCGGAACGCTACGCAGGGCAAAAGCGATTCTCGTCCTCCGTGCTTGCTTTTTCTCAGAAAGAGCCATGATGTGCTTTTTTGCCGGAAAATGCGTTTTCGGCCGAAAACGTGTACGTTTGCACTTCCCGGCCACAGGGAAGCTGCTAGCCGGGAATTCTCTGCCTCGTTCTACCCGCTGCCCGGAACGCTACGCAGGGCAAAAGCGATTCTCGTCCTCCGTGCTTGCTTTTTCTCAGAAAGAGCCGTGGTGTGCGTTTTCGCCGCAAAACGCGTTTTTGGCCGAAAACGTGTACGTTTGCACTTCCCGGCCACAGGGAAGCTGCTAGCCGGGAATTCTCTGCCTGGTTCTACCCGCTGCCCGGAACGCTACGCAGGGCAAAAGCGATTCTCGTCCTCCGTGCTTGCTTTTTCTCAGAAAGAGCCGTGGTGTGCGTTTTCGCCAGAAAACGCGTTTTCGGCCGAAAACGTGTACGTTTGCACTTCCCGGCCACAGGGAAGCTGCTAGCCGGGAATTCTCTGCCTGGTTCTACCCGCTGCCCGGAACGCTACGCAGGGCAAAAGCGATTCTCGTCCTCCGTGCTTGCTTTTTCTCAGAAAGAGCCGTGGCGTGCTTTTTCTCCGGAAAACGCTTTTTCGGCCGAAAACGTGTACGTTTGCACTTCCCGGCCACAGGGAAGCTGCTAGCCGGCAATTCGCTGCCTATTTCTACCCGCTGCTCAGAACGCTACGCAGGGCAAAAGCGATTTTCGTCCTCCGTGCTTGCTTTTTCTCAGAAAGAGCCGTGGTGTGCGTTTTCGCGGGAAAACGCATTTTCGGCCGAAAACGTGTACGTTTGCACTTCCCCGCCACAGGGAAGCTGCTAGCCGGGAATTCTCTGCCTGGTTCTACCCGCTGCCCGGAACGCTACGCAGGGCAAAAGCGATTCTCGTCCTCCGTGCTTGCTTTTTCTCAGAAAGAGCCGTGGTGTGCGTTTTCGCGGGAAAACGCGTTTTCGGCCGAAAACGTGTACGTTTGCACTTCCCGGCCACAGGGAAGCTGCTAGCCGGGAATTCTCTGCCTGGTTCTACCCGCTGCCCGGAACACTACGCAGGGCAAAAGCGATTCTCGTCCTCCGTGCTTGCTTTTTCTCAGAAAGAGCCGTGGTGTGCGTTTTCGCCGGAAAACGCGTTTTCGGCCGAAAACGTGTACGTTTGCACTTCCCCGCCACACGGAAGCTGCTAGCCGGGAATTCTCTGCCTGGTTCTACCCTCTGCCCGGAACGCTACGCAGAGCAAAAGCGATTCTCGTCCTCCGTGCTTGCTTTTTCTCAGAAAGAGCCGTGGTGTGCGTTTTCGCCGGAAAACGCGTTTTCGGCCGAAAACGTGTACGTTTGCACTTCCCCGCCACAGGGAAGCTGCTAGCCGGGAATTCTCTGCCTGGTTCTACCCGCTGCCCGGAACGCTACGCAGGGCAAAAGCGATTCTCGTCCTCCGTGCTTGCTTTTTCTCATAAAGAGCCGTGGTGTGCTTTTTCGCCGGAAAATGCGTTTTCGGCCGAAAACGTGTACGTTTGCACTTCCCGGCCACAGGGAAGCTGCTAGCCGGCAATTCGCTGCCTATTTCTACCCGCTGCTCAGAACGCTACGCAGGGCAAAAGCGATTCTCGTCCTCCGTGCTTGCTTTTTCTCAGAAAGAGCCGTGGTGTGCGTTTTCGCCGCAAAACGCTTTTTCGGCCGAAAACGTGTACGTTTGCACTTCCCCGCCACAGGGAAGCTGCTAGCCGGGAATTCTCTGCCTGGTTCTACCCGCTGCCCGGAACACTACGCAGGGCAAAAGCGATTCTCGTCCTCCGTGCTTGCTTTTTCTCAGAAAAAGCCGTGGTGTGCGTTTTCGCCGGGAAACGCGTTTTCGGCCGAAAACGTGTACGTTTGCACTTCCCCGCCACAGGGAAGCTGCTAGACGGGAATTCTCTGCCTGGTTCTACCCGCTGCCCGGAACACTACGCAGGGCAAAAGCGATTCTCGTCCTCCGTGCTTGCTTTTTCTCAGAAAGAGCCGTGGTGTGCGTTTTCGCCAGAAAACGCGTTTTCGGCCGAAAACGTGTACGTTTGCACTTCCCCGCCACAGGGAAGCTGCTAGCCGGGAATTCTCTGCCTGGTTCTACCCGCTGTAAGGAACGCTACGCAGGGCAAAAGCGATTCTCGTCCTCCGTGCTTGCTTTTTCTCAGAAAGAGCCGTGGTGTGCGTTTTCGCCGGAAAACGCGTTTTCGGCCGAAAACGTGTACGTTTACACTTCCCGGCCACAGGGAAGCTGCTAGCCGGGAATTCTCTGCCTGGTTCTACCCGCTGCCCGGAACGCTACGCAGGGCAAAAGCGATTTTCGTCCTCCGTGCTTGCTTTTTCTCAGAAAGAGCCGTGGTGTGCGTTTTCGCCGGAAAACGCGTTTTCGGCCGAAAACGTGTACGTTTGCACTTCCCGGCCACAGGGAAGCTGCTAGCCGGGAATTCGCTGCCTATTTCTACCCGCTGCCCGGAACGCTACGCAGGGCAAAAGCGATTCTCGTCCTCCGTGCTTGCTTTTTCTCAGAAAGAGCCGTGGTGTGCGTTTTCGCCGCAAAACGTGTTTTCGGCCGAAAACGTGTACGTTTGCACTTACCGGCCACAGGGAAGCTGCTAGCAGGGAATTCGCTGCCTGGTTCTACCCGCTGCCCGGAACGCTACGCAGGGCAAAAGCGATTCTCGTCCTCCATGCTTGCTTTTTCTCAGAAAGAGCCGTGGTGTGCGTTTTCGCGGGAAAACGCATTTTCGGCCGAAAACGTGTACGTTTGCACTTCCCCGCCACAGGGAAGCTGCTAGCCGGGAATTCTCTGCCTGGTTCTACCCGCTGCCCGGAACACTACGCAGGGCAAAAGCGATTCTCGTCCTCCGTGCTTGCTTTTTCTCAGAAAGAGCCGTGGTGTGCGTTTTCGCCGGAAAACGCGTTTTCGGCCGAAAACGTTTACGTTTGCACTTCCCGGCCACAGGGAAGCTGCTAGACGGGAATTCTCTGCCTGGTTCTACCCGCTGCCCGGAACGCTACGCAGGGCAAAAGCGATTCTCGTCCTCCGTGCTTGCTTTTTCTCAGAAAGAGCCGTGGTGTGCGTTTTCGCCGCAAAACGCGTTTTCGGCCGAAAACGTGTACGTTTGCACTTACCGGCCACAGGGAAGCTGCTAGCCGGGAATTCTCTGCCTGGTTCTACCCGCTGCCCGGAACACTACGCAGGGCAAAAGCGATTCTCGTCCTCCGTGCTTGCTTTTTCTCAGAAAGAGCCGTGGTGTGCGTTTTCGCCAGAAAACGCGTTTTCGGCCGAAAACGTGTACGTTTGCACTTCCCCGCCACAGGGAAGCTGCTAGCCGGGAATTCTCTGCCTGGTTCTACCCGCTGCCCGGAACGCTACGCAGGGCAAAAGCGATTCTCGTCCTCCGTGCTTGCTTTTTCTCAGAAAGAGCCGTGGTGTGCGTTTTCGCCGGAAAACGCGTTTTCGGCCGAAAACGTGTACGTTTACACTTCCCGGCCACAGGGAAGCTGCTAGCCGGGAATTCTCTGCCTGGTTCTACCCGCTGCCCGGAACGCTACGCAGGGCAAAAGCGATTTTCGTCCTCCGTGCTTGCTTTTTCTCAGAAAGAGCCGTGGTGTGCGTTTTCGCCGGAAAACGCGTTTTCGGCCGAAAACGTGTACGTTTGCACTTCCCGGCCACAGGGAAGCTGCTAGCCGGCAATTCGCTGCCTATTTCTACCCGCTGCTCAGAACGCTACGCAGGGCAAAAGCGATTCTCGTCCTCCGTGCTTGCTTTTTCTCAGAAAGAGCCGTGGTGTGCGTTTTCGCCGCAAAACGCGTTTTCGGCAGAAAACGTGTACGTTTGCACTTCCCCGCCACACGGAAGCTGCTAGCCGGCAATTCGCTGCCTATTTCTACCCGCTGCTCAGAACGCTACGCAGGGCAAAAGCGATTCTCGTCCTCCGTGCTTGTTTTTTCTCAGAAAGAGCCGTGGTGTGCGTTTTCGCCGGTAAACGGGTTTTTGGCCGAAAACGTGTACGTTTGCACTTCCCGGCCACAGGGAAGCTGCTAGCCGGGAATTCTCTGCCTGGTTCTACCCGCTGCCCGGAACGCTACGCAGGGCAAAAGCGATTCTCGTCCTCCGTGCTTGCTTTTTCTCAGAAAGAGCCGTGGTGTGCGTTTTCGCCGGAAAACGTGTTTTCGGCAAAAACGTGTACGTTTGCAGTTCCCGGCCACAGGGAAGCTGCTAGCCGGGAATTCTCTGCCTGGTTCTACCCGCTGCCCGGAACGCTACCCAGGGCAAAAGCGATTCTCGTCCTCCGTGCTTGCTTTTTCTCAGAAAGAGCCGTGGTGTGCGTTTTCGCCGGAAAACGCGTTTTCGGCCGAAAACGTGTACGTTTGCACTTCCCGGCCACAGGGAAGCTGCTAGCCGGGAATTCTCTGCCTGGTTCTACCCGCTGCCCGGAACGCTACGCAGGGCAAAAGCGATTCTCGTCCTCCGTGCTTGCTTTTTCTCAGAAAGAGCCGTGGTGTGCGTTTTCGCCGGAAAACGCGTTTTCGGCCGAAAACGTGTACGTTTGCACTTCCCGGCAACAGGGAAGCTGCTAGCCGGGAATTCTCTGCCTGGTTCTACCCGCTGCCCGGAACACTACGCAGGGCAAAAGCGATTCTCGTCCTCCGTGCTTGCTTTTTCTCAGAAAGAGCCGTGGTGTGCGTTTTCGCCAGAAAACGCGTTTTCGGCCGAAAACGTGTACGTTTGCACTTCCCCGCCACAGGGAAGCTGCTAGCCGGGAATTCTCTGCCTGGTTCTACCCGCTGCCCGGAACGCTACGCAGGGCAAAAGCGATTCTCGTCCTCCGTGCTTGCTTTTTCTCAGAAAGAGCCGTGGTGTGCGTTTTCGCCGGAAAACGTGTTTTCGGCAAAAACGTGTACGTTTGCACTTCCCGGCCACAGGGAAGCTGCTAGCCGGGAATCCTCTGCCTGGTTCTACCCGCTGCCCGGAACGCTACGCAGGGCAAAAGCGATTCTCGTCCTCCGTGCTTGCTTTTTCTCAGAAAGAGCCGTGGTGTGCGTTTTCGCCGGAAAACGCGTTTTCGGCCGAAAACGTGTACGTTTGCACTTCCCGGCCACAGGGAAGCTGCTAGCCGGGAATTCTCTGCCTGGTTCTACCCGCTGCCCGGAACGCTACGCAGGGCAAAAGCGATTCTCGTCCTCCGTGCTTTCTTTTTTTCAGAAAGAGCCGTGGTGTGCGTTTTTGCGGGAAAACGCGTTTTCAGCTTAAAACGTGTACGTTTGTACTTCCCGGCCACAGGGAAGCTGCTAGCAGGGAATTCTCTGCCTGGTTCTTCCCGCTGCCCGGAACGCTTCGCAGGGCAAAAGCGATTCTCCGTCCTCCGTGCTTGCTTTTTCTCAGAAAGAGCCGTGGTGTGCGTTTTCGCCAGAAAACACTTTTTCGGCCGAAAACGTGTACGTTTGCACTTCCCGGCCACAGGGAAGCTGCTAGCCGGGAATTCTCTGCCTGGTTCTACCCGCTGCCCGGAACACTACGCAGGGCAAAAGCGATTCTCGTCCTCCGTGCTTGCTTTTTCTCAGAAAGAGCCGTGGTGTGCGTTTTCGCCGGTAAACGCGTTTTCGGCCGAAAACGTGGACGTTTGCACTACCCCGCCACAGGGAAGCTGCTAGCCGGGAATTCTCTGCCTGGTTGTACCCGCTACCCGTAACGCTACGCAGGGCAAAAGCGATTCTCGTCCTCCGTGCTTGCTTTTTCTCAGAAAGAGCCGTGGTGTGCGTTTTCGCCGGAAAACGCGTTTTCGGCCGAAAACGTGTACGTTTGCACTTCCCGGCCACAGGGAAGCTGCTAGCCGGGAATTCTCTGCCTGGTTCTACCCGCTGCCCGGAACACTACGCAGGGCAAAAGCGATTCTCGTCCTCCGTGCTTGCTTTTTCTCAGAAAGAGCCGTGGTGTGCGTTTTCGCCAGAAAACGCGTTTTCGGCCGAAAACGTGTACGTTTGCACTTCCCCGCCACAGGGAAGCTGCTAGCCGGGAATTCTCTGCCTGGTTCTACCCGCTGCCCGCAACGCTACGCAGGGCAAAAGCGATTCTCGTCCTCCGTGCTTGCTTTTTCTCAGAAAGAGCCGTGGTGTGCGTTTTCGCCGGTAAACGCGTTTTCGGCCGAAAACGTGTACGTTTGCACTTCCCCGCCACAGGGAAGCTGCTAGCCGGGAATTCTCTGCCTGGTTCTACCCGCTGCCCGGAACGCTACGCAGGGCAAAAGCGATTCTCGTCCTCCGTGCTTGCTTTTTCTCAGAAAGAGCCGTGGTGTGCGTTTTCACCGGAAAACGCGTTTTCGGCCGAAAACGTGTACGTTTGCACTTCCCGGCCACAGGGAAGCTGCTAGCCGGGAATTCTCTGCCTGGTTCTACCCGCTGCCCGGAACGCTACGCAGGGCAAAAGCGATTCTCGTCCTCCGTGCTTGCTTTTTCTCAGAAAGAGCCATGGTGTGCTTTTTCGCCGGAAAACGCGTTTTCGGCCGAAAACGTGTACGTTTGCACTTCCCGGCCACAGGGAAGCTGCTAGCCGGGAATTCGCTGCCTATTTCTACCCGCTGCTCAGAACGCTACGCAGGGCAAAGCGATTCTCGTCCTCCGTGCTTGCTTTTTCTCAGAAAGAGCCGTGGTGTGCGTTTTCGCCGGAAAACGCGTTTTCGGCCGAAAACGTGTACGTTTGCACTTCCCGGCCACAGGGAAGCTGCTAGCCGGGAATTCTCTGCCTGGTTCTACCCGCTGCCCGGAACGCTACGCAGGGCAAAAGCGATTCTCGTCCTCCGTGCTTGCTTTTTCTCAGAAAGAGCCATGGTGTGCTTTTTCTCCGGAAAACGCGTTTTCGGCCGGAAACGTGTACGTTTGCACTTCCCGGCCACAGGGAAGCTGCTAGCCGGCAATTCGCTGCCTATTTCTACCCGCTGCTCAGAACGCTACGCAGGGCAAAAGCGATTCTCGTCCTCCGTGCTTGCTTTTTCTCAGAAAGAGCCGCGGTGTGCGTTTTCGCGGGAAAACGCGTTTTCGGCCGAAAACGTGTACGTTTGCACTTCCCCGCCACAGGGAAGCTGCTAGCCGGGAATTCTCTGCCTGGTTCTACCCGCTGCCCGGAACGCTACGCAGGGCAAAAGCGGTTCTCGTCCTCCGTGCTTGCTTTTTCTCAGAAAGAGCCGCGGTGTGCGTTTTCGCCGGAAAACGCGTTTTCGGCCGAAAACGTGTACGTTTGCACTTCCCCGCCACAGGGAAGCTGCTAGCCGGGAATTCTCTGCCTGGTTCTACCCGCTGCCCGGAACGCTACGCAGGGCAAAAGCGGTTCTCGTCCTCCGTGCTTGCTTTTTCTCAGAAAGAGCCGCGGTGTGCGTTTTCGCCGGAAAACGCGTTTTCGGCCGAAAACGTGTACGTTTGCACTTCCCCGCCACAGGGAAGCTGCTAGCCGGGAATTCTCTGCCTGGTTCTACCCGCTGCCCGGAACGCTACGCAGGGCAAAAGCGGTTCTCGTCCTCCGTGCTTGCTTTTTCTCAGAAAGAGCCGCGGTGTGCGTTTTCGCCGGAAAACGCGTTTTCGGCCGAAAACGTGTACGTTTGCACTTCCCCGCCACAGGGAAGCTGCTAGCCGGGAATTCTCTGCCTGGTTCTACCCGCTGCCCGGAACGCTACGCAGGGCAAAAGCGGTTCTCGTCCTCCGTGCTTGCTTTTTCTCAGAAAGAGCCGTGGTGTGCGTTTTCGCCGGAAAACGCGTTTTCGGCCGAAAACGTGTACGTTTGCACTTCCCCGCCACAGGGAAGCTGCTAGCCGGGAATTCTCTGCCTGGTTCTACCCGCTGCCCGGAACGCTACGCAGGGCAAAAGCGGT